>NW_020838010.1:0-183529 GCF_003676395.1 Aethalodelphis obliquidens
TAAAAACATGATAGATAGCTAGTGGGAAGCAGCTGCATAGCACAGGGTGATCAGCTTGGACCTCTGTGACCACCTAGAGTGGTGGGATAGGGAGGGTGGGAGGGAGATGCAAGAGGGAGGAGATATGGGGATATAGGTATACGTATAGCTGATTTACTTTGTTATAAAGCAGAAACTAACACACCATTGTAAACCAATTATTCCCCAATAAACACATTAAAAAAAAAAGAACCACAGTAGTGGCAGTCATACCTGTAATTTCTGTTCACAAAAATCACAGTATATATTACAAAAATCACAATGCATATTACAAAATCACACACAATCTCAAGGAACATTATAGTTGTTGTAGAGATTTCAAAATATCATTTATACTTCCTATGACTTCGGAAGTACATTATTTATTATACCTGCTGAATGATGTTTTTAGTATAGAACACATATCTTACTATATGCAGTGTTGAGTGTCTGACATTAAGCTTTTGATTGCTAAGTCATCAAGTTCAAAGATATCCATCTCGAATAAACACATTGCTAGCTGTATGGCAGCTACACAACTACATAAGCACCCAGGTACGCCCACCCATGATACCCATTAAGTTCTTCTTTTAGAAAGCTCTGGGTAACCTAGATAACTGACCAGGTGAGTGACCTCATTTTTCCCTTTCTGTGCCTAAATCCCTTCTGATGTTTTAAAATTTATTTATTTACTTATTTTTGGCTGCGTTGGGTCTTTTTTTTTTTACATTTAACCTAATTTTATTCATGCTTGACTTGGGATGGGGACTAGACCATTCAGTAAACACATGAAGTAAAAACAAAATATGTCTTGACATGTACAACTTTTAAAATACAATAATGATGTACCTTAATTACTTCCATGCACACAAGTCTAGCATTACAGTTTTTTTAAAAAAAATAAACACAGTTAAGACTTCTACGAGCATTTTACAATAAAGTAATTCTTAATTTTTCTGTGTACATAGATCAAGCACCTCCAAAATACAAACTCCTATACACAGTGAGCGCTTCACTTAAAATGAATACTTAAGTAAATTAAGTATGTAGACAGCCTTAGGATAGCTGACATTATAATATTCAGCTAAGTAGGCAACAAAGCATAGTGCCAAATGTAAAAAAGTGTATTTTCAAATAAATTTCAAAAACTAAGTTAACTTTTTATAATTAATTACAGAAAATATAATGATTTGCTAAAATAAATAAGATGTGATGTAGTAACACTTCACTATAAAGAATGCATACCAGGGCCTTCCCTGGTGGCGCAGTGGTTAAGAATGCACCTGCCAATGCAGGGGACACAGGTTCGAGCCCTGGTCCGGGAAGATCCCACATGCCACGGAGCAACTAAGCCTGTGCGCCACAACTACTGAGCCTGAGCTCTATAGAGCCCGCAAGCCACAACTACTGAGCCTGCGTGCCACAACTACTGAAGCCCACGTGCCTAGAGCCGGTGCTCCATAACAAGAGAAGCCACCACAATGAGAAGTTTGTGCACTGCAATGAAGAGTAGCCCCCGCTTGCTGCAACTAGAGAAAGCCCGCGCGTGGCACAAAGACCCATCACAGCCATAAATAAATAAATTTATTTTTAAAAACCCAAAAACAAAGAATGCATACTAGAAGATTTATAAATGGTGAGGGAATCTTATAAAGAATAGTTTGCTACAATAAACAATGGCTAAATAGAAGTGCATATTGTGAAGCACCATGGGTGGTATATGTTTTGCCACATACTTTTGTTACCTTGAGGTAGATAATACATGTATACCAAATTTGGCATTCATTTTCAGTTGCTCCTGGTATCATGTGTTTTTAAAAAATGTGTACAGTACGAAAAACTTGAAAATACTCATGAATGAAAAATATTTTAGGAAAAAAATAGATATTTTCATCTAATTATGTACAGTCTCACTGTGTAGACTTCAAGGCAAGATTTTTGTTTCCTGTAAAACAGATCATTGTTCCATGAGAGAATGATTTTTACTTGTCTTAGTGCATTTCTTTTGTCTCCTCCTGCATTGCATTATTTTGCTCTATTCTTTATTTTTGTCTGCAAACGACATGCCAGTTAAAGTGAAAACCATCTCATATGTAGAAAAAAAGTCTGGATTTTAAAAACCAAGAAAAAATCCTTTCTAAATGACACCATCTGATTCAAGTAAAAAAATGACTTAAACACTAGTAATAAAAAAGACAAAACACATTTCATGAAGAATACAAAAAGAAATGTCTGCTGAGTGTTGTAGTTCAGATGTTTCAGAATGCTGCTGTATGTTTTATGAGGAATCTGAGGGGAAGATTTCATAGCAGAAGGTGTTAATGCGGCCTGTATTGACTTAAGTGGTGACCCAACTGGACTGTGAAACTGTGGAATGCCTATGGGTTCAAGCTGCTTGTTAAAGAGGAACTTCCCACTGTTGTTCAGAAATCCTTCCTCGTTTCCTCTCTCCCCAAGCTTCCCATCCTCTACTGGCCCAGTTTCTATTGCTGCATTGGATCTTCATTGCTGTGTGCGGGCTTTCTCTAGCTGCTGTGAGCGGGGCCTACTCTTCGTTGTGGTACACAGGCTTCTCATTGTGGTGGCTTCTCTTGTTGCGGAGCACCGGGCTCTAGGTGCACAGGCTTCAGTAGTTGTGGCACACAGACTCAGTAGTTGTGGAGCGTGGGCTCTAGAGCGCAAGCTCAATAGTTGTGGTGCACTGTGGCATGTGGGATCTTCCTGGACCAGTGATTAAACAGGTAGATCCACAAGCAGATTCTTAACCACTGTGCCACCAGGGAAGTCCCACCTCTTATGTTTTAAATTCACCAATAAAGAGAGAACCTAGCCACCTTGCCCTTGGACCTAATAAATGCAAACCTCAAGTTCATTTCTCTCTGTCTCTGTCTCTCTTTGTCTCTCTTTCTCTCTCCATGACCTTGCTATGTGTCCCTCAGCTGCGCCATATACCCTCCATGACCAGCGAGTAATTAACTTTGCTTTTTCAAAGTTTCCTGATGGTTGTTCCTGAGGTGCATGTTACAACCATAATAAGAACCACAAGGGCCGGTCCAGCTACAACATTGGCTCTGGTTGGGGAAATGTCTGTGGGAGTCTCCTCACAGGTAGTACCACTGGGTAAGTGCCTCAGGCAGTCTTAGCCAATAGGACTACTATTGATGGGATGAGACTGACACAACAGTATATCACTAATTTGTCATTGTAGTATTTTTATAATTATACTTCAACTTTATTGGTGCCCTTTGTTATCCTAAATTTTTTTTTGGCATTTAAAAGTTTATTCTGAAAAGAAATGCATAGTTTTCACCAGACTGCCAAAGAATTCTTCACTTACTTGGCAGATAAAGCTGGATCCATGGTGTAAGTCTGTGATCTAGCTCAAAGGAGGCAGAAAGAGAGTGGAGAAGGGACTCAACAATTGTTATGCCCTGGCCAGTAAATGTCACACATCACTTACACTCCTATTCCACTGATGAGAACTTAGTCTCATGGGCACCTTTAATTGTGAGAGGCTAAGAAATGTAATATATCAGGGGAGCCATGTGGCTATTATTTACAGTGGAGAAAGGAAAACAGAGTTGATAACTTCCATGCTCCATACCACTACTCTTTTTTAAAAACTGAAGTATAGTTGATTTACAACATTATATTAGTTTCAGGTGTACAGCAAAGTGATTCAGTATTTTTGCAGATTATACTCCATTACAGGTTACTACAAGGTAATGCCTGTAAGTTCTGTGCTATACAGTATATTCTTGTGGCTTATCTATTTTATATATACCACTACTTTTTTGTATCTTCTTCCCCAACAAGTTTTATCCTTTTTGTTCTAAGAGTTTACCCATAGATTTTTCTTCATTTTTCTGTGTAGGAAGATTTGTTTCCTCCTTTCCACACCATCTTTTATAATGTTTATTTCTTTTTCTTATCTAGCTGCATTGACTAAGACCTCCAGTATAATATTTAATAGAAACAATGATAGAGAAAATACTTGTCTTTTTCCCCAATTTAGTAGAAATTCTGCTGTAAACTTTCACTATTGAGATATTAGTATAGATATTTAACGATTAACCCTTATGAAGTTAAGGAACTTATCTTCTATTCCTGGTTTGCTAGGATGAGCTGAGATTTACAAGGTGAATAATGGTAGTCCTTCATGATCTGACCACAGGAATGAATGATTTGAATGAGGTTTAGTCTTTTTTCTTTTTTTTTACATCGTTATTGGAGTATAATTGCTTTACAATGGTGTGTTAGTTTCTGCTTTATAACAAAGTGAATCAGTTATACATATACATACGTTCCCATATCTCTTCCCTCTTGCGTCTCCCTCCCTCCCACCCTCCCTATCCCACCCCTCTACGTGGTCACAAAGCACTGAGCCGATCTCCCTGTGCTATGCGGCTGCTTCCCACTACCTATCTACTTTACGTTTGGTAGTGTATATATGTCCATGCCACTCTCTCACTTTGTCACAGCTTACCCTTCCCCCTCCCCATATCCTCAAGTCCATTCTCTAGTAGGTCTGTGTCTTTATTCCTGTCTTACCCCTAGATTCTTCATGACATTTTTTCCCTTAAAATCCATATATATGTGTTAGCATATGGTATTTGTCTTTCTCTTTCTGACTTACTTCACTCTGTATGACAGGCTCTAGGTCCATCTACCTCATTACAAATAGCTTAATTTCGTTTCTTTTTATGGCTGAGTAACATTCCATTGTATATATGTGCCACATCTTCTTTATCCATTCATCCGATGATGGACACTTAGGTTGTTTCCATTTCCTGGCTATTGTAAATAGAGCTGCAATGAACATTTTGGTACATGACTCTTTTTGAATTATGGTTTTCTCAGGGTATATGCCCAGTAGTCGGATTGCTGGGTCGTATGGTACTTCTATTTTCAGTTTTTTAAGGAACCTCCATACTGTTCTCCATAGTGGCTGTACCAATTCACATTCCCACCAGCACTGCAAGAGGGTTCCCTTTTCTCTACACCCTCTCCAGGATTTATCATTTCTAGATTTTTTGATGATGGCCATTCTGACTGGTGTGAGATGATATCTCATTGTAGTTTTGATTTGCATTTCTCTAATGATTAATGATGTTGAGCATTCTTTCATGTGTTTGTTGGCAGTCTGTATATCTTCTTTGGAGAAATGTCTATTTAGGTCTTCTGCCCATTTTTGGATTGGGTTGTTTGTTTTTTTGTTATTGAGCTGGATGAGCTGGTTGTAAATTTTGTAGATTAATCCTTTGTCAGTTGCTTCATTTGCAAATATTTTCTCCCATTCTGAGGGTTGTCTTTTGGTCTTGTTTATGGTTTCCTTTGCTGTGCAAAAACTTTTAAGTTTCATTAGGTCCCATTTGTTTATTTTTGTTTTTATTTCCATTTCTCTAGGAGGTGGGTCAAAAAGGATCTTGCTGTGATTTATGTCATAGAGTGTTCTGCCTATGTTTTCCTCTAAGAGTTTGATAGTTTCTGGCCTTACATTTAGGTCTTTAATCCATTTTGAGCTTATTTTTGTGTATGGTGTTAGGGAGTATATTTAGGTCTTCTGATGTTGGGCATATGTATTTACAGTTGTTAAAATCTTCTTGATGAGTTGACCTCTTTATCATTATATAATGATATTCTTTGTCTCTTGTTAATCATTTTTGGCATAAAGTCTATTTTGTCTGGTGTTGTATAGCTACCCACACTTTCTTTTGGTTTCCACTTACATGGAATATCATTTTCTATCCATTCCTTTTTAGTCTATGATTGTCCATAGAGCTGACATGAGTCTTTTGTAGGCAACATATAGTTGGGTCTTGTTTTTTTTATCCATCCTGCCACTCTATGCCTTAGGACTGAAGAATTCAGTCTGTTTACATTTAGAGTAATTATTGATATGTAAGCACTTACTAATGCCATGTTATTGTTTTCTGGCTATTTTGTAGTTCCATTGTTCCTTTTTTCCTCTCTTTCTGTCTACTTTTGTGAGTTGGTGCTTTTCATAGTAGCTATTTCTGATTCACTTCTCTTTATCATTTGTGAAGTTATGATGGGTTTTTGCTTTGTCGTTACTATAAGGCTTACATAAAACGTCTTGTATTTTTAACAGTCTACTTTAAGCTGATAGCAACTTACTTTGATCACATACAAAAGCTCTCCCCTTTTACTCCCCCCTTTTATGTTTTTGATGTCACAATTTACCTCTTTTTATATGGTACATTCATTAAAAAATTATAGTCACTATATTCCTTATATTATTTACCTTTAAACTTTATACTATAGTTAAGTGGTTAATACACCATCATATCACTGAATTAGAATTTTTGGAATCTGACTCTATGTCACTCTTTATCACTGTGTTGTATATTTTCATATGTTTTCCTGTTAACAATTAGTGTTTTTAATTTCAGGTTGAAGAACTCCTTTCAGCATTTCTTGTAAGGCAGGTCTCATGGTGATGAGCTCCCTCAGCTTTGTTTGTCTAGGAAAGTTTTTATTTCTCCTTCATTCCTGAAGGACAATGTTGACAGGTAGAGTATTCTTGGCTGGCAATTTTTTTCTTTCAACACTTTGAATATATCATTCCACTCTCTACTGGCCTATACAGTTCCTCCTGAGAAGCTTAGTGATTCTTTAATGGATGTTCCTTTGTAGGTTACAATCTTTTTACTTTCTGCTTTTAGGATTCTCTATTTGCCTTTGATTTTTGACAGTTTTATTATAATGTGCATTTTCTGAGCATACTCCCTGTCTACCAGGACTTGCTCATGCTTCTGCCCTTGAGAAGTACGGACAAGGAGCTGATTTCGGACTGAGATAGGTATGGGTTTGGCTCTCAGGGCATTGGGAGTGCTCATGGGCCAGGTTGGGGGATCCTCCAGAGGTTTTCCCAACAATAAACCTGTATATTTATCGTTGATTGATTTTCAAACAGAATACCAAGAATGTCAATGTTGTCACCAAAGGTAGGTTTCATTCTGAGGCCTCTTCTCTTGGCAGCCGTCTCACTGTGTGCTCACATGACCTCTTCATTGTGCATACACAGTGAAGGAGGAAGAGAGCAAGCTCTTTGGTCTCTCTTCTTATAAGGACACTAATCTCATCAGAATAGGGACTGCCCTCATTAGCTCATCTATCTGTAACTACTTCCCAAAGGCCCCATCTCCAAGTACCATTACATTGGGGGTTAGGGCTTCAGCATATGAATTTGGGGGAGGGGACAAATATTCAGTCCATAACGCTAGGCAATATTTAGGTAAGTATCACATGAAGCCTTTACAGAATGACAACCTCCTAGATTTACCTCTAAAAGGAGCTTGCTAAGGAGCATTGGCAGTAGCAGGCACCAAAGTATATAATGGGTCTGTTGTACATACTTTTTAAAAGTATGGCGTTGGTTAAAGAAATGATGAAGAGCACAGTGGAACAAAATGAAAAGGTTAATTTGAATCTCACATTAAAGAATCAAGATTCTGGGCTTCCCTGGTGGCGCAGTGGCTGAGAGTCCGCCTGCTGATGCAGAGGACACAGGTTCGTGCCCCGGTCTGGGAAGATCCCACATGCCGCGGAGCGGCTGGGCCCGTGAGCCATGACCGCTGAGCCTGTGCGTCCGGAGCCTGTGCTCCGCAACGGGAGAGGCCACAACAGTGAGAGGCCCGCGTACTGCAAAAAAAAAAAAAAATCAAGATTCCAATTAGCAACAATTAACTCTTCCCACAAGTCGTTGCTTACAGTTTCCAGAAGTAAAATTTAAAATCAACTGTCTAGATCTATATTTTTACTTATCTGTCTAGCAATATATTCATCTTGGTATGCATGCCTTACAGAGTGTTCTCAAGATTAAACTAGTTGCATAATCATGGATTGGAATGGCTTATTTTTAAAAACAAAATGTTGATACCTAAAAACTTAACATTAAACATCAGTTGCAGCTAAGTCAATGAGCCCCATCTCAAGTAACCTCCAAAAAAAGAGACTTTGGAGGAGCACTAACAATAGAAATAAATAAAATATTGATCAACTGACAATGAAATCATTTTAATGGTGCCATGAAGAGTCCAATGGAGAAAAGGAATAAGTACAATTTTGCTATGTAAAGCGAAATCTTAAATTTAAAATAATCAAGTAAGATTCTAACGTGCAACAATTTACCCTTTGCACAACATATGTGTGTCTGCCTTGGTTCACCCTTTGCACTACTCAGATACACTCATACCCTATGTTAAGTATACTCTGACATCAAAATTTTCAGGGACGTACAGGCCATAGTCTCTAAAATTAAGTAATACAAGAGAGTTAATTGAACAAGCTATGGTTCCCCTGCTTCAATTGGTCTTGAAGCCATAGTCTATACATTCTCTTCTATCATTCATTCTAGATTACCCTTGCTCTTGACCAACACTGCAGCTGGTTTAAGTCATTTACCTTTTGGGACAACCCAACATTTTATCTCTGAGGGGTTAGAGCCCTTTGTTACCTTGCCATTATTAGGTCATTGTTACTATAACTGTCCATTCACTGTTATCATCAGGCATGGAAGCACTAAAAGACACCCCAGTGGATCATCTGAGTGACAAACATATTCTTCCCTGCCTCCATTAGGTAACAGAAACCCTAACTTCTTATGATAATCAGAGACAGTTATGCCCACTAGTATAGTAATTCCTTTCTTTGCCTTCTGCTCTACCAAAATGAGAAGCCTAAAGTGACCAGGTAGTAATTGTAGTTTCGGGTTAGGAGGAACCCTTAAAGTGTTTCCTGGTGGAAGCATCACTCTTGAGAAGCAGACATGAGTATGCAGAAACAAGAAACACAAATTCTGTAAGTGGGTCACTGAGTTGGTTCCTGGACATGTATTCTAGCTATTAGAAATACAATACCGCATATCATTTGTTGATATGTAGGTATATATTATTTGCTCTGAAGGACAATATTCCAACACTGTGGTGTCTTCCTCTGTCTGGTGCCTTAGCTGTGCCTTGAACAGGCCATCCAATCAGCTTACTGGACCAGCTAATACTGAGTTCTATGTTATATTATAGGACCAGTGGATCCTTGTGGTCGTGTACCCATTGCCACACCTCCTTCACCATAAAATGGATCCCTTGAATCAGGCATTTTGTAAACTTCAAATTGTGATGCCAGCAGAGAAAGCAAGCTAAACTCATATTGGGAGAAGATGTTGATTCTGTTAAGAGCAAATCACACCATCCTCCATGGTAGAAAGGTCTGAAATAATCAACTTGCCACCAAGATGGTAGCTGGTGTTGGTGAGTACTCCATGCTTTTGAGCCCGTGTATAGCCTCCATCCTTACCATCATGGCTACTCCACTCATAGGCCCATTATGCAAATGCTGGGGTGGCCAAGGATGGAGGCTGGCTGACATGCACAGGACAAGTCAGAGATAAGGTTGTGCAAAAGCAGTATTAGGCACCAAATGTGTCTGCCACACCTGGACCCAAAGTAGTCTTTGCTAAATGGGGTCCCTATTCTCTTATCCATGACATTGCCCTCAGCAACAGCAGCAGGAATATGTCCTCCATCTCACTTACACATATTACAAATATCCAACAAGTCAATCTTATTGGCAGAACTGAATTTACTATGAGAAATCTAACTGCAATTAGTAAGGTAGAATGGAGGTTGAGTTAATCAATCCACAATATCTCTACATTTATTAGAAATTTATGTACTTTTATTCATAAATGCAATTAGTCTACTATTCTGAGTTATCTTTACAAAGTTTGTGTTAAGGTTATCCTCGTTTCATAAAATTAATTGAATCTCTATACACGTTTGTGTGTATGTTATATCTGAAGTGAGCATTATGGAATATGTCTTCCTTGGGGGTTATGCCTGCTTCTTGTCTATAGAATTTTGGCAGCCTAAGGGTTGTTTTAAGTCTTATGGCCTAAATTGAGTCTGATAACCTAGATTATTTTAATCCTGGTGGCCCAAGCATTGGTTTAAGTCTTTTTCACAGGCTTTCTTAGTTCAGGCTTATGGTTTGTTTAACAGTTCCATTGTCTCAAAAACAGGCTTGGCTTCAGTCAGCCATATGTGCCAATAACCACACCTGCACTTCTTATGCAGGCGTAGTTTTCAGATTTGCTATAGCTTTTTTTCTTTCTTTCTTGTTCCCGTATCTCCGTGTTTCTTTAATGTGGATTAACTTGAGGTTGTCAGTCTTCTGTGGAAAAACCACAACAGTAAGGTAATCTTTGACCTGAGCATTTTATTTATATGAAAAGTTTTATATGGTGTCACACCGTTAGTCTAATTTTCCCATGATACATTTTAATAATTTGAAACATTTCATTGAGCATTTGTCCTTCCAAAGAGCTCTCAGTCTTATTTTTTACAATTTGAGGTTGAAACCCAGTTGGGTTTTCCAACCATAAAATGTTTGAAATTCTTGTATTCTCTATTCTCCTTTATTTCTGTTTGCAAACCAGCTAATTCTTTCTTGAGCAATTCTTGCAAATTGTATTAATCAACGTTCTCCAGAGAAACAGAACGAATTATATACATAGATAGATAGGGACAGAGAGAGAGACAGAGACAGAAAGAGAGATATTTATTACAGGAACTGGCTTATGCTATTATGGAGGCCAAGAAGTCCCTCCATTTGCCATCTGCAAGCTGGAAAACCAGGAAAGCCAGTGGTGTAACTCAGTCTGAGTCTGAAGGCCTAAGAATCAAGGGGCTGATGGTGTAATTCCCAGTCTGAATCCAAAAGCCTGAGAACCAGGAGCGCTGATATCCAAGGGCAGGGGAAAATGAGTGTTTCACCAAAGCAGAGAGAATGAACTGCCATTTCTCCATCTTTTTGTTCTATCCAAGCCTTCAACAGATTGATAGATGCCCACCTACATTGGTGAGGCTGATCTTTACTCATTCTACTGATTCAAATGCTAATCTCTTCTGGAGACTCCCTCACAGACACACCCAGAAATATGTTATATCAGCTATCTGGGCATCCCTTAGCCCAATCAAGTTGACACATAAAATTAACCATCACACCAGTCAAAGCCAGCAGCTATTGCCAAACACTATCATCACTATTAAAAACAGTACTAACGGGGCTTCCCTGGTGGCGCAGTGGTTGAGAGCCCGCCTGCCGATGCGGGGGACATGGGTTCGTGCCCCGGTCCGGGAGGATCCCACATGCCACGGAGCAGCTGGGCCTGTGAGCCATGGCCACTGGGCCTGCGTGTCGGGAGCCTGTGCTCCGCAGTGGGAGAGGCCGCAGCGGTGAGAGGCCCGCGTACCGCAAAAAAAAAAACAAAAAAAAAAAAACAGTACTAACATTTTGTTTTCTAGCTTCTTCCCCTATATTTCCCCACTAACATTGCTTTCCAATCTCTTCTCTTAGAGTTACAAATTCCCTAATTATATATGCTGAGTCTATTGCAAGTTACAGTTTCACCAAATTTTTTTTCACTGAATTTTTGCCACTGAAAAATCCTACCACAAAACCACTTAGCCAATGTCATAGTTCAGGTTTTTGTTGTGGTAATACTCGAAGTACCAGTCTTCTGTATTAATCAGGACACGTTAAACTAAGCTATGGTAACAGTCCTATAATCTCAGTAGTTTAACATAACAAAAGCATGCTTCTGACTCACACAAATTATGCTATGGATTCAGATAACTCTCCAGAGTATCTTCCCTCTCTATGGTGACTGAGTAATCAGGCTTCTTCAAATTTGAGAAGCTCTAGCATCTCAACACAAGGCATCTTCAGTTACTGCAGCTAGGAGAGAGAGGTGGCAAGAGTTGCACATTAGTAATTAAGTGTTTTCACCTGGAAACAAAAGCTCTCACAGCCCCTTGGCCAGAACTAGTTAGGTAGCCCTTACCAATTACAAGAACACTAGGAAATATACCCTTTCAATGCACATAAAATGGAAGAAAACCAGATATTTTTGAACTTTAGTAATGTATACCTCAGATACTACTGGAAGTAGCATAGCTTATAGGTAAAGAGCACACCTGGAGTCACACACCTTAAATTCAAGGCTTAGCTTTGCTATTTGCCACCTGACAAATGGCTTAAATCCTGAGCCTTAGTATGGATAATAATACCTATCCAATTAAATAATTATTTATCTTAAATGATATTATGTTTGTACAATGCTTAGCACAGTTCCTGGCACACAGGAAGCATTCAATTAATTATTCTATATGCTGCATGGTGCATAATGACACTGTGATCCACTAAGCTGTGATTATGACCAGTAAAATCTGCTGCAGATAATCTCAGGGACATCATAGCAGTACCACTTGTAACATATGGATTACTACAGTTCTCCATCATTTACCAGTATTTGACAGACTGGGAAAATGTTGACACTGTTGTAGTCCCCACAGTAGATTAGAGTGAAGACCATGATGATAGTAATGTGTTGACAGGAAGAAAATTAATGTGACAGAGATTATTTCATTTTGCTAAAACGTCATAAATTTTGTAGAACAGTGCTCATTTACTATAATCAGGAGCTACTTCAAAATTACAAGCTGAAATAGAAATTTAAAAAGGAAACACATAGCAAAAGCAAGTAAATGACCCTGAAGAGCCTCTCAAAAGAGCTGTTTGTAACATCCTTTTATCTGGCTTCTGCAAATGCTATATTACCATATCTCCTAAGTAATTTTATCCAACCTTTATCTGTCACCAATTAGGATTTTTTAGTAAATAAAATTTCATAACTCATATTATTGGAATGATGTTTGGCCCTTCTAGAGAAAGAAGTGTATATTACAAATAGAAATTTTTCTGTGAAATGACTCTAAATTAAACATATGTTTTATGTTCATGGCACTAAATACTCAGAGTTTATGCAATACCTTATTTTTTCTACTTTTAGGTGATAAGTTTATTATAAGTATTAAGCTTCTGATAAATGAAAATAAAATATATTTTACAACTGATATAGTCATATTAAATTAAAAGTTTTCAAATTTGTGTATTTTTTCAATCTGTGATCAAATTTTCTTCCAGAACTATAAAATTAGCATGTGTTCACTGAAAACAATGAAATGAAATAATATAATGGTATTATTTAAAAAATATATAATTTCACCCCCACCCCCACCCCCACCCCTTTCCTTCTTCACCTGCAAACCCCAAATAACCTTCTATGTATTATTCCACACTTTTCTCATATTCTGTGTGTGTGTGTTTGTGTGTGTGTATTTCGCTTAATACATCATGAATATTTCTTCATCATTAATATAGATAAAACTTATCCTTCCTTTAAAAGCTGAAAAATGCTCTATTATGAATATACAACAATTTGTTCAAGCTTCTACCCATTGGTGGACATTTGATTAGTTTCTAGCATTTTGCCATTATAGGCAAGGCTTCAATAAGCATTCTTTGCTGATATACTATATCAGTAAATCACATGCATCTCACAGTGAGAGAGGGAGGGAGAGAATAAGAGAATTACATTTCTCTTGATACTGAATCTGAATCTGAAGTGAAAAATACCTGGAATAATATACACCAAAGCTATTTATACAGAATATCTTAGAAAGGGCCCTAGGAGTAGGGTCACAGGGCAATTAAATCTTATTTTACAGATTTCCCCTACTATTTTCTAATCTAAAACATATACTATCTTTGTAGTCAGAAAAGTAAATGAAATTTAAAATTTGAAGATATGCAGAAATGATTCCTTCTGTAACTTATTAACAAAATAATGATGTAGACAGTACAAGCATGGAAGGATGTTAAATATGCTGTGGAGTTTTAAAATTATTTTCAAATAGTTTATTAAAAATGTATCAATAGTGTATTAGGTACCTAGGGCTGCCATAACAAAACACCACAGACTAGGTGACTTAGAACAAGATAAATTTATTCTCTCATAGTTATGGAGGCTAGACATTCAAAATCAAATTGCTGGTAGGTCCATGCTCTCTCTAAAGGTTCTGGGGGAGGAATTCTTCCTTGCTTTTTCTAGCTTCTGGTGGTTACTGGCAATTCTTGGCATTCCTTGGCTTGTAAATGCATCACTCCAATCTATGCCTCTGTCTTCACATGGCATTCTCTCCCCTCTGTGTCTGTGTCTTCCCATGTTATCCTCCTCTCTTTCTCTCTGTCTCTGCATCTCTTCTCTTCTCTTCTTATAAGGACACTGGTCATATTGGATTAGGGCCTGTCCTAGTCCGGTTTGATCTCATCTTTCCAGACAAGGTAAGAACCTTACAACACTTCAACTCCATTTACACCCTCCTACCTTATGTGCTGTTATCACGTATTTTAATTGCACATATACTTTAAACTCCAAAAGATATTATTGCTGTTGTTTTGAATAGCCAATATTCATGTAGATTTACCCATATTAACTCTTTTTAGTGTTCTTCATTCCTTCTTGAATTACCTTGTTTCCATTTGGGATCATTTTCCTTTTGCCTAAATAACTCGCTTTAGTATTTCTTTTAGTGCATGTCTGATGGTTATAAATTCTCTCAATTTTTGTTTCTCTTAAACCATTTTGGTTGGAACTTTTTTTTTCAACACTTTAAATATGTCAGACCATTGTCTTCATTATTTCCTTGGAAAATTCAGTTGTCAAGGTAATTGATGTTCCTGCAAGATAATGTGTCTTTGTTTTCTAGTTTCTTTAAACTTCTTCTTTGTTTCCACTATCCATCAGTTTTGCTTTGATGCACCTATGTCTGGTTTTCTTTCTCACTGTATTTTCTATCATTGTCATAAAAAGTTACTACAAACTTAATGACTTAAAACAACACAAATTCATTATCTTTTAGTTTCATAAGTCAGAAGTCCAGTATATATCTTACTGGCCAATATCAAAGTGTCAGCAGGGATGAGATCTGTTCTGGAAGCTCTAAGGGAAAATCCATTTTTTTGCTCATTCAAGTTGTTGACAGAATTCAATTCCCTGTGCTTGCAGGACTGAGGTCCCAGTTTTCTTGCTGGCTGTAAGCTGAGGGCCATTTCCAGCTTCTAGAAGCCACCTGCATTACTTGACTCATGACCTCCTTCCTCCATCTTTAAAGCCAGCAATAGTTCAAGTCTTCATGCCACATCTTTCACTAACCAAAATTGCTGCTTTCCTCGTCCACCTTTAAAGGCCCTGGATCCAGGAAAACAACTTAAATTCTATCTGCAACCTTAATTCCCTTCTACCATGTAACGTAACATATTCATAGTTCTGAGGATTAGGATGTGGACATCTTTGGGGGTTCAGTATTCTGCCTGAAACAGTCATTATACTGCTTCAGATTCATATCGCATCTAGAACATACAGCTTGAGACCATTCTTCAGTTTGTGAAAAATCCTCAACAAGTATTTCTTAAATACTGCTTTTGCGCTCTTTTTCTTTTCTTCTCAGATTCCAATTACATACACGTTAGACCTTTTCACCCTGTTACCTGTGTCTCATTCTTTTTTCTGTATTCTCCGATGTTTTTCTCTCTGAGCTTTAGTTTGGATTTTGTCTACTGTCCTATTATCCCATCCACTAATCTCTAATTGTTGCTTTTTGTTTGTCCTTTAAGCCACACATTCTATGAATTGAAAAATTCTTTGAGGAGAGAAAAGTAGCAGCAAATGGAAGACTCATCTCAATGTTTTCCATACACTACAATGTGTCCTCTCATGTCCTGGCTGCCTTGGCTCTCTCTAATGTCTCCAAACAGCTTTGTAAAACTTTTGTCAAGCACTTATAGTTATTGTTAGCAGTAGAATTAGTTCGATACCAGCTGCTCCATTGTAGCTGAAAATAAAAGCCTGATGCATGATTTCCAAGTTATAATTTTTATATTTAAAAATATGTCACTGTGTTAGAGACACCTTCCTATAGTACAGAGAAGAAAAGAGATATCTCCTGGCCTTGTCACGGTGTTGAGAGTTTAGATCAGTCCCATAGTATGGGAGGAGGAAATGCATAAAAGATACATGAGCAGTCTGGCCATATTCCAGTGAAGCTCAGTATCCTTGAGACTGGCACCTTCCCTACAGTTCAGTTAGTATGAACTTCTTCCTCCTGTTCCTCTGGCGTAACTAGCATCCAACTTGGAGGTTAGACAAAATGGCAGCCAACGAATAACCGATTATGATGCTTCAGAAAAATTTTTGGCAGTTTTGTAAGTAATTTTAATGGGCATTTTCTTGACTACTAAAGAAGTTAGGATACTTTTCTTATGATTCTTTCTTTCTTTTTTTTTGGCTGCGCCATGCGGCATGTGGGATCTTTGGTTCCCCAACCAGGGATCGAATCTGTGCCCCCTGCAGTGGAAGCATTGGAGTCTTAACCACTGCACTGCCAGGGAAGTCCCTCATTTATTTCTTAACACATCTTCTAGCTTGTGTTATATACTGCACATTAAATTATGAAACATCTTTTTACTGACCATTTGCTCTTTAAGAATTATTATCTGTACCATGTAAATAGTATAAACTTTCTAACAGGCTACATCCCAGACCTTCTAGGTAAACTATGTTTTAAATCTCATAACAACCATGTGAGGTAGGTGTTCCACTCCATTTTTATTTTTATTTATTTTTTTTGGCCACACTGCACAGCTTGTGAGATCTTAGCTCCCTGACCAGGGATTGAACCCAGGCCCTTGGCAGTGAGAGTGAGGAGTTGTAACCACTGGACCACCAAGGAATTCCCTCCACCCCATTTTTAAAAGGAGGAATCAGGTTTAGAGAGTTTAGGTAACTTGGTCAAGATCAAACAACTAGTAAATAGGAGAATGAGAATTCAAATTTGTATTAGTCTAATTAAAAGCTAGCTTTCCATTTCTAGTAGTTAAACTAGGAGCAAACTATAGATAAAGAACATACATATATTGTTGCTGATGCCTGTCTTCTGAGATCTGGTAGGGAAGAAGGTGAAAGATCCCCAACCAAAATAAAATTATGAGTTATAATTTCTCATCATTCTCCAGAATATAGGCTACTTTGAAAAAGGATAAGGGTACATGAAATAATTTCAACAGCCTAGGGATACCACCAAAGAAACTGGGTCCTCCAGAAAACTGTGTCTAGTCAGAGAGGGAACAGCATGACCTTAACCATGTGTCAGATGTTACAACAGCACCAGCACAGACTAGTGATATGAATTTTTTCCAAGCTGTTTAAGAGAGAAATCCATTAAGGCTTCTATCTTATGAAGCCAGCCAAGTGGTTTTTATGAAAATTAGCAAAACATTCAAGGTCCAGGCTATCCAAGCACATGGAGGACCACCAGATATCCAGGATCTGAACAACTTAACTATATCAAAAATGACCAGACAGGGCTTCCCTGGTGGCGTAGTGGTTGGGAGTCTGCCTGCCGATGCCGGGAACATGGGTTCGTGCCCCGGTCCGGGAGGATCCCACATGCCGCGGAGCGGCTGGGCCCGTGAGCCATGGCCGCTGAGCCTGCGCGTCCGGAGCCTGTGCTCTGCAGCGGGAGAGGCCACAGCGGTGAGAGGCCCACGTACCACAAAAAAAAAAAAAAAAAAGAAAAAAGACCAGACGTTCAAAGGCTGGTTTGTTAAGGCATAGTAATCCACCTTATAAATCGTATAGCTAGAAGCCAACTTACACTTTAATTTCAAAAATAAGAGCAGCACCTAAATTCAGAATGCTACATCATAATGAAATTGCCTCAGCCAGCATTATGTCTAAGTCCTACACATTTCATATATTTTAGGGAACAACCTAGTGATTAAAGGGGAAAAAAATCTCATTAAAATACCACATTTGTTTAATGGGGTCCTTACCAAAGACCAGGGCTCATTTCCAAGTCACATTAATTTTCAAACCCATATTTTTTAGAGACTGGAAAAAAAGAGTGGCTAAACAAGATAGAAAGATTATTTTACTCTTAAATTAAAAAGCCTGGATATAAGCAAGTGAGGGCTGGTATGCTGGCATCATGAGGTTATCAGGGTATTCCATTGTGTGATTACACCACAATTTATTTATTCATTCTCCTATTATAAATATTTGGGCTGTTTCCAGTTAGGAGTTACTATGAATAATGCTACTGAACATTCTTTTACATATGTACTAGTGCAGCTATTAAAGTTTCTCTAGGCCAGTGGTTCTCACCTGGGAAGTGCTGATGGTCACAGTGACTGGGGAGTACAATTGGCATTCAGAGGGTTAGGGCCAGATGTTAAACATCCTATACTGTTTGGTACTACCCAGTACAAGTAAAAATCATTCCCCCACGAAATGTTAATACCATCTTCTCCTTTGACAAACACTAGTCTTGGGTATATACAAAAGAGAATTTATGGATCATATGGTATGCGCATGTTCAACTTTACAACTAGTTGAACAAATTTTCACTCCCACCACTGGTTTATTGCTTGACATCCTTTACAACACTTGGCATTCGTAGGCTTTTTAATTTTTGCCAGTCAAGTGGGTATATAATGATTCCTTCTTTAATTGCTTTTGTCCTCTTGAAGTTCCCAAGGAAGGGTCCCTAAATGCTGCTGCTGAAGCTATCCTTACTGCAGATGAAGTGGAGCACATTTTCTATGAGTCCCAGGATCAGTAGAACATCACTCAAGAGAAGCTATCAGAGATGATAATGATGCCTTAAATGAACAGGTTCAATATTCTAAGATGAAAATGGCAAAGAATAAGATGAGGAAAACGAATAAGGAGGAGGATAAGGAAAAGCAGATTCTTCAAAGGACACATTCAAGAAAATTAAGATACAATCCACATCTTCAAAGAAAATGTTTGTAAATCATATATCTGATAAGGGACTTGTATCTAGAACATACAAAATACATAAAGACCTCAGGACTCAATAATCAAGAGACAACTCAATTTAAAAATAGGCAAAGGAAAAAGAAAAAAAATTTAAATAAGTATATAAAAAATAAAAATAGGCAAAGGATCTGAATTGACATTCCTCCAAAGAAGATATAAAAATGGCCAATAAACACAATGAAAAGAAGCTAAAAATCATTAGTCATTACAGAAATACAAATCAATACCACAATGAGATATCACTTCACATCCACTAAGATAAACTAAGGTAAACAAAGACGGACAATAGCAAATGTTGGCAAAGTTGTGGAAAAATTGAAACTCTTGTACGTTGCTGGTGGGAATATAAAATAACACAACACTTTGGAATACAGTTTGACAGTTCCTCAAGAAGTTAAACATAGAATTGCCATATAAGCCAGCAATTTCAGTCCTAGGTATCTATACCAGAGGTTTGAAAACATATGTCCACACAAAATCTCATACACTAATATCATAGCAGCCTATTCATAGTAGCAAAAGGTGAACACAACCCAAATGTCCATCAGTTGATGAACTGATGCACATAATGTGGTATATCCATAAAATGAAATATTATTCAGCAAACAAAAAAATAAATGAAGTATGCTACAACATGGATGAAACTTGAAACCATTATGCTAAATGAAAGTACTCAGACACAAAGTATGTTTCCATTCATATGAAATGTCTAGAATAGGCAAATCCATAGTGACAGAAAGTAGATAACTGGTTCCTGGTGGCTGGGGCAGGGAGCTGGAATTGGGGGTAGCTGCTAATATGTATAGAGTTCCTTTATGGCATGATAGAATGTACTAAAATTAGATTGTGGCCATGGACGTACAACTCTTTGAGTATACATAAGCAATCAAATTCTCCAGTTTCAATGAATGAATTGTGTGTTTTGTGAGTTATATTCCAATAAAGCTGTTATTTTAATAATAAACTAACACAAACATCTTTAGATAAATAGCCGACTGAGAACCAACTTTCTGACCCAGCTCTATTTCATGTAAGGCAACCCAGCATAAACACTGGTGTTTGGATTTCCAAAATGTCATCAAATTGTAGCCACACATTTCAACAAACAGAAATTCTTGAGAGGAGGAATGTAAACATTGAAGCATGCTAGATACATGATGCTAGCATGACCAATGAAGACATGGGAATAAATTAATCTGTAGAAAACTGAGAGTTTACAGTCAGTCCCCCTTCATCTAATAATCAGAGAAACAGAGACCTAATAAATTGAAAATGATCAAATCAGGGACTTCCCTTGTGGCTCAGTGGTTAAGACTCCGCGCTCCCAATGCAGGGGGCCAGGGTTTGATCGCTGGTCAGGGAACTAGATCCCACATGCATGCCGCAACTAAGAGTTCACATGCCGCAACTAAGGAGCCCACCTGCCGCAACTAAGGAGCCTTCGAGCTGCAACTAACAGCTGGCGCAACCAAATAAATATTTTAAAAAAAGAAAATGATCAAATCCATATTCTAAAATCCAACTCTCTTACAGATATATAATATTGAGACTCAGAAGAAAAGCTAACACACTGAGATATTCATGGAAAATAGTAGGATTTGAATGAACAGAAGAGAAGGGAGGACAGCAGCAATCATTTATTGTGCATCTAATATGTGCTCAGGATAAGCAAAGGAATGCAGACAAATAGGAACATTTGTTTGGGATACTGAGGGGCAAAAGGAGTCTGGAACCATTGTTATGGTGAGCCTGTGTTAGAGACTTCTGTTTAAGTACATTCAACAAGTAAATCAAAACAGATTTGCCATCTGATAGAAAGGTAACATAGGAACATCCTTGATTCCAATGAGGTAGGGAGTATTATAAGCTGTGCAGATACATCCTTGTATATAGAGGCAATTTAGTTAATAAAATCATCAAAAGCAGCATTAAAAGGGAAAGATGTTGGAAAAGGGCAGCATTATGCTGAAGGCTGTAGTGCTCTGGTTGCCAGGCAGCCACTCTGGGGCCCTCTTTTGTTACCGTGGTGATGTTTGGAGAGCTTACCTAAATACTCTTTGAGATAGCATCTGAACTCTCCACATCCTTTTAGCACCAACTAGTCATGACACTTGTTTTTACTCCTCCCCCACATCTCTACTCATACTGTTATAATCTTATGAATTTGATGAACCAACAAGTGTACCTCCAATGCCCAATGCACTTGGCCAGAGAATGATGCTGATTTGTCTACCCAAGGCAAATAAATGAAAGAACAGTTAAATGAATGAGAAGATCAACCAAGATTATTCAAATAAAAATAACCAAAACAAGATTATTCAATAAAAAACTGATATATCAGGGGGATAATCCAGGATCTGTGCAACCTTATGTCGTGGAAAGGACATTGGCTTAATAAGCAGGAGTCTTGGCTAATAGTTCTGATGCTCTGTCACTTACCACTGTGTGATCTTGGTCACAAGAGTCCCGTTTTCTGGGCCTCAGTTCCTTCACTGTAGTAAAAGAGGGTTGAATTATGGCAGTCGTGTTTTAAAATTTTCTGGTCACAATCTATAGTAAGAAAAACATTTTACATCATGATGCAGTATACACATATACATACCAACAAATCTAAAATAAAAATTTTATGAAGCGATCTTTACGATTACTATGTATGTGTGAGGTACTCTGACATTTTCTGTTCTAAACTTTTTCATATTTTTAGTTGCTGGTTGTAACCCAATAAATTGACTTCATGACATCATTAATGTCTCACCACCCACAGTATGAAGAACACTGAACTAGTTAGTGGGTATATAATGGCTCCTGTAGTTCTAGAATTCTATGATCTTATGTTATGCCTGTATCTTCTTTTTAGAATAATAATAACAATTGCTAGCATTTACTGAACTCTTAGTATGTGCCAAACACAGTTTTAAGCACTTTACCTATATGAACTAACTTAATTTTTCAACTACTGTGAATACTTTCATTAGTCCAATTTTAAAGATGAGGAAAATCGATGTGGCAGATAATTTGCACCAAATTTAATGGACTACCAAAATAAATTTCATGTTGTATTTGAAGTGTTTTGAATATCTCAGAACATCACCGTTTCATGAAATAAAAGTAGTGTAGCACCTGCTTTTACTATTTTAAGCTTTGGAGGGCACTAAAACAAATTGTCCAGATCTCAGGGGAGAGAAAAAATCAATAACCTAAATGATACCTATTATTGGCTCTAAAAGTCTTATTCTATTATTGTGTAATTAATCCCAAAACAGGTGCTTATAATGCCTTCAGAGAACATTCATATATAGGTGTGATAACTATTCAAGTAGACACCTTAATTCTCAGGGAGATGCACTATCAGCAGATTGTCAGTAGAACAATACAAAAGACTTCAACTGTGTTCTCATAGTTAGTGCATATCTTTATTGTGTGTGGTATTGTAAAAACAAACATGGGTGCTATTTCTTCCCAATTTCAGTAATTATTCAACTACTGAGCACCATTGCCAATATTCATCTTTTATGAATTAGATAGACTCAGAATATGATGATACAATACTATTATGTATAAATTCCACTGAGTATATAGTTTAGGGGGTGCTGATGGAATGGATTTGAAAGATTTAAAACCAGTTCTTCTTGGATAAACAATAGAGATGGCTGATATTTAATGGCTCCTGCAGTAAATCCAATAAAACCCCATAATTTCATTTATTCATTCAACAATTACTATTGAGCACATGCTATCTGCTGGAATACTGATTTTTGCACTGGAGATGCAGCAGCGAACATAACAAAGTACCTACACTCGGGGAGCTTACTTATTTTGTGTTTTGTAAGTTTGGATTTTTGTTTATTATATTTGTTTACAGAGAGGCACACATATATATTCCCTTTGGTGGAGAGGTAGTGGGAATTACATGTTTCATTTATTTAAAATATTTGAATGCCTTTTACTTATAGCAATAGTGAAAGAACTATAGGAAACAATAAAGAAAAAATCAATTTCTACTCTCAAAAGGCTTATAGTCTAGCTAAACTAGTGGCTCCTAACAAGGGGTGATTTTGCCCCCCAGGGGACATTTGTCATGTCTAGAGATATTTTTGGTTGTTGCAACTGGGAGGGAAGAGTAGTGCTACAGGTATCTAGGGGGTAGTGGCCAGGAATGTTTCTAAACATCCTCCAGTGCACAAGACATTCTCACAACAAATAATTTTCTGACCCTAAATGTCAACAGTATCCAGGTTGAGAAACCCTAAGTTAGGGAGATGAGCTACATACATTAGAAGTTTTGTTTTTAATTACAAGGTATTAAATGATAAATGTTAAATGAGTGATACATACAAGGTGATACAGATAAGAGAAAGATCATTCTAGAATAAATTGATTATGGGAGGCTTCATGAAGGAAGTGGGGCTCAAGCTGAAGTGTTAGGTCACTCTTCTGCTCAAAACAGAGGAAAGCCTAAAGGGCCCTTCTACCTCTCTGACTATCTCCTACCACTCTTCCTCTCACCTCTCCACTCCAGTCAACTGGCTTTTTGCATTTCCTTTAAAATATCAAGCATGCTTCTGTCTCACGGAACATATTCTTGCTGTTCCCTCTGATTTAAGTGTCCTTTCCCAAGAAGTCCACACACTCCCTCACTTCCTGCAGAACTCTGCTCTATTCAATCTCTTAATAGAGAACCCTTCCCTAATCGTATTGTATATAAAATATTAACTCCTGCCCCCTCCCCTCCCTTTCCCCTTAACATGTTTTTTGGTTTCCAAAGCAAGAGTGTACCAGGCCTAGAGCAGACACTCAAGAAATATATGTAGAATTAGTGAATTAGTTAAATATTAATAATGGCAGTGAGAAGAAGCTTGAGTAAAGGAGCCTGACTACTGTTATCCATAATGGCCTAGAACAGTGCCTGCCTCATGGTAGGGACTTCATAAATAGTGAATAATGAATGATGAAATAGACAGCCAAGGGAGATTAATATAATCAAAACACGACTGTTTCTATCTTTGAAAAGTATTCTTAGGACAATTACTATGTTCTCTGTATACTGGCACATCTGGGTACATGGAATAAATGTTTTATTTTTAATTCTGACTATTCTTATCAGCTTTTTCACATTACATTCATTCCGTATACAATCCTTGTAGTTTAGAAATGCAGCTTCTGAAATTCTATATCCTACCTGTATGTTAAGTCAGGTATTGTATAAAACATAAGTATATATATATATTTTGTTTGTTTGTTTGTTTGTTTTTGTGGTATGCGGGCCTCTCCCTGTTGTGGCCTCTCTCATTGCGGAGCACAGGCTCCGGACGAGCAGGCTCAGCGGCCATGGCTCACGGGCCCAGCCACTCCGTGGCATGTGGGATCTTCCCGTACCGGGGCACGAACCCGTGTCACCCTGCATCGGCAGGTGGACTCTCAACCACTGCGCCACCAGGGAAGCCCCATAAGTATATTTTAAGAAGTGTAATCTAAAGGCAGCTCTCCACCAAGCCAGTTCTATAATTTTATGGCTTCATTTGCACTTAATCACGATTTAACCCACCCTGCACTCAGTGAGCCACTACAATTACGCGAATGCTAATAACAATAACAACTAATGTTTATGGAGGACTTTTTGTGCTAGGAACTGTCCAGAAGGCTGTGCATACATTATCTAGTTTTGTTCATACTACAGGAGACCCATATTATCACATTCACGTATATCAAACTCTAATTTACCTTCTGTGGCTGGCCCAAGGCCAAAAGCCTGGAACTCCTGAGCTATGACTACTTGCCTCCCGCTTCCAGCCACATTCTCTTTTCTTGCCTCTCTGCACCCTCCTTTCCAGAAGAGCCACGAGGGCTCCTCCCCCTCCCTCTTGCTACTTTGTTTTGGAAACCATGGCGACCAACGCTTTTCCCGCTTCTATCCTGGCAAATGGGCGGGCACTAGGTTGGACGACCCAGTACGTATCCCCGGAAGTGACTGACTAGTAACAGTGCGAGGAGACAGAAACGTGCAGAGCGAGGAGCGGAGCCAGAGAGCTGACACGTGCAGAGCGAGGGGCGGAGCCAGAGAGCTGACGCACGCCCTCCTATAGGCTTCGTAGCTCCTCGACTGGGCGGAGCTTTACCAGTCAGCCCGGGCAGAGAGCAACCGTCGCGCAAGCGCGCGCTCTCATTCTCTCAGCCTCTGACGGGGAAAGTTAGGTTTTGGGAGCGAAGAGGGTACGCAGTCACCCCGCCATGTCTGGTGAGTTAGGTCAGCCGCAGGAAGGCCCGTCACATTCTGGGCTCTATCTGCCGAACCCTGAGGGAAATGAGGCTGAGGTCCAGAGAAGTGTGAACCAAAGGGTCGGTGCCCCAAGGCGCAGGTCCTGGATCCAAAACGTTCTTGAGCAAATAACGAACTCACCTCGCCGGTGTAGCACCCCGTCGGAGGTGGTGCCTGTCGCTGTTTTGGCCGTCCAGAGGTACCTGTTAGAGGGTGAGCCACGCGACATGGAACATAAACCTCCGCTTTATTGCTATGATGTGACGATCTCGGACGGGGTGTTCCGTGAGAAGTGCTATCTGGACCCCAGGCTGAATTTTCTCGTATATAAAAATATTCTCAAAGTTGGCATAGAAGTGAAAATTTCCAGAGTCTCGTGTATTTACAACGAGAAAAGATTAGGCCAGGGGATCCTGTGCATAGATAACGTCCACTGTGGGGAGCCCCTGGACTCTATTTCTTTAGAAATTCCCTTCAGAAATAGAGCGCACCGGGAAATCCCGGAGAGGCCGTTAAGAGGCGGAAAGAGCCATTACCTGGCCCTGTGGAATAACGAAGATCCATATGGAGATATCTGGTTAAGCAACAAGCGACCTGAAGAGCACAATTTTAACGGTAAGTAATTGGAGGGAACGACGGAGGGGTTAAGGTTTTTGGGAGCTTGCTTTAATGGGAAAGGAAACGAAGGTGCTTTGGTATTGTTAATTATAAGCCGGGAGTGGTAAGAGACAAGCTTTGATGGGTGACGGGGTTCCAGCTCGCGTCTTGCTTTGATTGTAAAAGTGGTCATTCAGGAAATGTCCGAATACATCTTAAATTTAATCTGACGAACGTAGTGATGTTGCAGTCAGTATTCCTCATGTGTTCGTTATACGTTTGACTACAGTGGAATTCATCCTAGTTTTAGTCCCATTCCAGTCATGGAAGTAGTACTTTCTGTGTTGGTTGGAAAGTGTATAGATTTGAATTCGGCATAAGCGTTGTAAATATTTGTGGTTTTGCCTGTTTTAACTGTCGTTCAAAAAAGGATGTTCCGTGATTTATTCCTTAATAATTCACATTTAATGAAACGCCATTTTCTATACCTTTGAGTGTGGCAGTTATGTAAATGTTGTTTTTTGAATGTGTGATTTTGTGGGAAAGCTTGGAATTCTCATTTTTATGTTTCTTATTACTTACCATGAACAATACTAACCTGAGAAGTTCAGTTCTTCTGTTTCAGAAGTAGGAAGTTAACCTGATAATGCTAGCTCGTCCGTCATCAGCAAATGCTCTAAAATATATTTTTATCTGTAAGAGATGGAATAAGGGGAATGATAGTACTACAGTGAGAGGCCCGCGTACCGCAAAAAAAAAAAAAAAAAAGTGTAAGACCCAAGTACAGTAAAGTGTTGATGACAAAATATAGAAGTGGGTATATTGGTGTTCTTCTCAGGTTTGCTGTATGTTTGAAATTTTTAATAATAAAATGGGTGGAGTAAGAGACCCTTTTTGCCTTCTCGTATGCTTTCAACTTTTCTCTTAAGATGGGGAAAAATGAATTATATTACACTGCATGATTTGTTATTTCCACTTCTCTCAAACATCTTTAACGTACATCTTTTTATACACTTTTCCATAGTATGGATGTACCATGATTTATATAACCATGCCCACATTAATGGGTAATTTATAATTTTAGGCAATTATTGGTTTTTCAGTTTTAAATCCAGTGCTGAGCATCATTAAGATATACCTGTATTTGTTCACTATGTGCAAGTATTTCTGTTGAATGGTTGGCTTCCTAGAACTGAAATTGCTGGGTTAAAGACTATTTGACTTTTTTAATTAAATGGATATTGACAGAGCAGCTTCTTAAAAGGTTGTGCTAATTTACATTACCACTAACATATATACGACAGTGTCCAATTCCCTGTACTATTATTTTAAATTATATGTTTTGACTTTTTCTAATTAATTTGTAGGATTTCTTTGCTAATGGGTATTAAGTTTTGTCTGCCGTATTTTGCAAATTATTTTCTCCCACTCCGTTCCTCTTAGTTTTGTGGTGCGATTTTGTGCTTTTAAAACTTTTCTATTAGGGTGTACACAGTAAAATAGAAGAGTCTTAAAAATACAGCTATCTATATATATATCTGTGTAACCACCCTCCTAGATCAAGATATAGAGCATTTCAAGAACCCCAAAAGGCTCCCTCTCCTCGTTCAATATCCTATTCTAAAGGTACCAATACGATCTCAGAGGCAGCGGTTTAAAAGGGAAGTTAGGGGAATTCCCTGGCGGTCCGAGTTAGGACTCCGCGCTTCCAGTGCTGGCGGCCAGGGTTCGATCCTTAGTGGGGGAGCTAAGATCCCGCAAAGCTGAGGGCGCAGCCAAAAAAGTAAAATAAAGTAAAAAGGAAGTTAGACTGTGCCACTCTCCTGCCTAAATCATTACAGTAGCTCCGCACTGCAAGAAAATCTAGACCTACCCAGGTCCACGTGGCGCTACGGCGGTTGGCAAACTGTCTGTAAAAAGCCGGATAGTAAATCTTTTTGTCTTTGCAAGACCTATGGTCTCTGCTGTAGCTGTTAAACTTTGCCATTGTTTATGGAAAGCAGCCACAGAAAATATGTAATTACATGGGTTTGGTTGTGTTAAAACTAGAACTTTATTAACAAAACCGGGCAGCAGCCTGGATTTGGCCTGAGGGCCGCAGTTTGCGGAGACCTGACCTACAAGGTGCCCTTACGCGCCTTTCTAACCGCTCTCCTCCGCCATTTTGTTTTGGCCACGCCAGCCGCCTTTTAAATCTTTAAACCTCCAAGCTCTGTCCTGCCCTCAGGTACTTTGCTCCTGCTTTTTCCTCTTTCTGGAAAGTTCCTTCCCATCCTCAGGTTTCAACTCAGATATATAAAATATATTAGAAAAGGGCTCTCTAAAATATGCATTCCTTCGGCATTTATTGTTATTACATCACCGTGCAAATGCCTTTCATAGAAGTGGTAACACACTGAAATTATTTTCTTTTCTTTCTTCTCCCACTAGTTTGTAAGATCCAGGAGGGCAAGCACTCTTTTTTTTTTTTCCCTCACTGCTGTGGGCTGTTTCTCCTATACCCAGAACAATGTCTGGAACATAGTAGGCATCCAATACAGGTTCATTGAATAAAGGAATGAATGAAATAAATTACATTCCTGGATTTTCTAATGTTGAACCACTTTTGTTTCTATTTGGTCATGCTTGTTATTGTTATATTTGTATATTCAAGTGAATTTGGTCCATAAGTTTTGTTATTTTTTAGGAGAGTACTATTTCAGTTCGATTTTGATATCAAGTTAATTAATATTAGCCTAGTAGGATGAGTTACCTGTTTTTCTGTACTTAGCAGAAATCATGTGTTCATTGAAAGTTTGGTAGATTTTACCCCTAAAACGATTTGAACCTGGGACCTTGGGCCGGGATTGGGAATTGGGAGAATGATTCCTTTTCAGTTTTTTGAAAAAGTGGTAAAACCAATAATGCTTTTAGTGCGTTAAAAGCATTAAAAAAGCACTCCCTGGTGGGCTTCCCCACCAGGGAAGCCCAGTAGTCTACATTTTTAAATCTCTGTCTTGTCAGTTACATCCCCTGATGCATTCCTAATGTTTGTGTCTTCACCCTTTTTTATGGTCAGCCTTGCGAGAAGTTTGTCTACTTTCTTGGTATTCAAAACTAACAAAAGACTTTTAGGGCTTCCCTGGTGGCGCAGTGGTTGGGAGTCCGCCTGCCGATGCAGGGGACACAGGTTCGTGCCCCGGTCCGGGAAGATCCCACATGCCGCAGAGCAGCTGGGCCCGTGAGCCATGGCCGCTGAGCCTATGCGTCTGGAGCCTGTGCTCCGCAACGGGAGAGGCCACAACAGTAAGAGGCCTGCGTACCGCAAGTCTATATTGGGGAGATGTTTCTACTTTATTTTTGCTGTCCTCTTTAATTCTTTTTACTTCCTTTGTTCTTTTTTTGGCGGTGGAGGGAGGGGTTCTACCTTCTTGAGTCCAATGCTTGGTTCATTTATTTCCTTGTTTATTTCTTCCAAAAGCTTTAACAGTTCTGAAGTTTCCCATGAGTACTGCTTTGGCTGTATCCCCCAGGTTTTGAAGTATAGAAATTTCATTATTACTCCTTACTCATATTTTCTGATTTTAAATTTGAGTTCCTCTTTACCCCCAAAAGGTTAGAAAAAGCTTACTTATTAGACATGAAGTTACTTATTATATGAAGTTTTTAAATTAAAGTATTCCATATCCTTATTTTATAATCTATTTTATTTGCCCATTCCTTTGAGAGGAATATTGGCTTCTCTTTATGTTGGTGGTTTTGTTCATTTCTCAACATCTAAGTTTTCGATTTAGATGTTGCTGTAATGTGTAAAGTTTCATAGCTTGTTAATATCTTGGTCGATTTTACTCTATCAATATACAATGTATCTCTTAGTCCCCCTTTTTTTTGGCCGCACAGCACCGCATGGGGCATCTTAGTTCCCCCACCAGGAATGGAACTCGTGCCCCTTGCCGTGGAAGCACAGAGTTTTAACCACTGGACCGCCAGGGAAGTCCCTCTTAGTCCCTTTTTGCCTCAAATTATATTTTGTATATTTTGATAGTACTGTTTACCACTTCCACTGTCTTTTAGTTAGCATTTAGGGCAGTGATTTTCAAACATGACTGGGCATCCATATCGCCTCAAAAGTGTTTTAAAATTCAGATTGCTGCACCCCATCACCAGTTTCTGATTCAGTACAACTGCCCTAGAGTTTACATTTCTTTTTTTTTTTTTTTTTTTTTTTTTTTGCGGTACGCGGGCCTCTGCCCCACCAGGGAAGCCCTAGAGTTTACATTTCTAACACATTGATGCTACTGGTGCAAAGGCCACACTTTGATAACCACTAGCCTAGTGTATGTATCTTGGTTCATCACTTTATTTCCATTTTGTTTTAGGTTTCTTTCTACAGCCAAGATTTTGCTTTTTGACCCAAACCAATTCTTTTTCTTTCAAGAGATGAATTTAATCCAATTAAATTTAATGTAATTAATGATTATACCTGTTCTTGCAGTCCTGCTTTGTTTAGTGTATGCCATGCTTTATTTTTTTTTTACTATTTTTTTTTGCTTTCACAGGATTAAAATTTTTTTTCTTCTAGTGCTTTAGATGTAATATATTATATTTTTATTCTCTTTAATGTTTTAACAAAATCATTTGAACTTACATTTTATGTCAAGCTCCAGAATTATTTAGAATTTATAATATTCTCCTCCTGAACAAGACAAGAGGTTTAGGACTCTACTTGATCATGATGTAATTTGGCATACTGCTACATTGGATTTGCAGGTATTTGATTTAGGATTTTTGCCATCATAAATGTTTTGGGTTTATAGTTTTCTCTTTTGTACTATTTCTGTCATAATTTTTCAGGATTTATCTAAGTTTATAAAATGAATTGGTATAATTTCTATATTTTATTGTGCTCTAGAACAACTTATAGTTAAGAGAAAGAGCTATTCTTTGAAAATTATTAAAATGAAAATTGTTAAAAACCATATAAACCTGGTGCAATTTTGGGAGGTCATTATTTGTGAACTTTTTCATTTTCTTGCATGGTTATTGACCTGTTCCAGTGTTCTTCTGTTCCTTAGGGCAACCATATTGGTAATTCATATTTTTCTAGAAGATTATCTATTTCACTGATAGTTTCACATTTAGTGATATATAATTATATATAGTAATCTTTAAGATGATTTTCTCTATGTTTATAGTTGATCACATTCCAAACATTATTTTTTTGTTTGCTTTCTTCATGGTTGCACTTATTAAAGTTTTACCATTTTATTAATTTTTCCAGGGAATTGGATTTGCCAGTTATACTGTTTTCTAATTCATTAGTTTCAGTTTTTAATCTTTATATTCCTTTCTATATTCCTTAGATTTATTCTTTTGCAGTGGTTTTCACTGTACGGTCCAAGGACCCCTAGGTGTTTCCCCAAGATCTTTTCAGGGGATTTGCAATGTTAAAAGTATTTTCATAATAATAATATTAAGGCTTTATTTATCTTTTTTTACTCTCATTCTCTCAGAAGTATAGAGTGGAGTTTTCCAGAGGGTACATGTCATGTGACATTGAAACAGACTGAATAAATGCCAAAGAAAATATGATTTATCCAGTTGTCTTCTACTAAGATAGACACTGAAGAGATTTGCAAAAATGTAAAACAATGCCACTCTTTCCACTACATTTTTGGTTTTGGAAAATATAGTCATTTTTCAAAAATATACCTTTTTATTATACATTAACAGGTTTATTATTGTTGTTTTAAAGGAATTAATGAATATTTTAATTTCTTAGTTTTACTTTATAGTATGGTAAATATGATAAATATTACCCACATAAACAAAAGCTTTTTGAGGTCTTCAGTAATTTTTAAGACTGTAAAGGGGTCCTGGGACCACAAAGTTTGAGAAACACTGTTGTATTGCTTACTAACTTTTTATATTGAATATGTAGTTTATTATTATTTTCATTCTTTCTTTTGATAATGAACCCACTTATTTCTATGAATTTACACAGATTCCTCATTGTCTATGTATAACCTGTAATTTTTTTTTAGATTTCAGAGATATGTATATTCTATGAAGTTAATGAGTTTTTTTTTTTGTTTGTTTGTTTGTTTTTACCCAATCTGGGAAAATGTTAACCAAGCACGTATCTGATCATGGCTAACTGTCTGGACTCAATTGTAGCAGAAACAGTGGCTCTTACAACTGTGGTTTTATAAAATCATGTAGCTCTTGAATTTATTCTGGCTGGTAAAGGTGGTATATGTGCCTTCATTGATGAAGAGTGTTCCACATACCTTCTAGATAATTCAGAGGTGATCTACAATTTGTTTGACCATATTTAAAAGGAAATCACTTAATTACGTCACATCAAATATTAGGATCTGTGATCCTGGGCTAGTAATGTATTGGGAGAATCTGGAGGGAAATTTACACAAGATACCCTAATACTGAAAATAGTGTAGGGGGGCAGTGTTAATGGTACAATTGTAGTTATAAAAGGCCATTTAAACTTTTATTGAAAAGAAATTACAAGAATGGTTTTCATGCCAGAGTTGAGTAGGTGATACATTATATAAATAAAAATGGAAGTGGGGGATGCCTTAAAGAAATAAATATTGGAAAAAATACAAATACACATTTTAAAAGTTGGGACTGTGGGCTATGAGAGAGCAAAATGTGGAGAAAATTGCAGATGGAACCCCTCTTAACCAAGGAAGAATAAAATTAGAAATACAAGTTAATCTTTTAAAGATGGTGAATAGCTTTTAAGCAGTTTTGGCACTTGCTAGCAGGTTTGGAGATTAAAACATTTCAAAGTAAATTATATGGCGTATGAGAAGGTAATATGTGCTATGTAGAAAAATAAAATGGGATGGAAGATAAGTAAGGGGATCAGTTTTCTATAGGGTGGTTATGGCTAACATCACTGAGAAAGTGACCTTTGAGCAAAACTTGAAGGAGAAGAGAAAGTCACTCGGGTATCTAAGAGGAAATCACTTGGGTATCTAAGAGGAAGACATTCCAGACCCAGGGAACAGCAAGTGCAAAGGCCCTGTTACAGGACCATGTCTGGAATGTTTGGGAAATTTCGAACTTATACATATGAGACTAAGGTGAGGGCAGTAAAGAGATATATCATGAAACAATTCTATAAGTTAAATATATAAGTGCCATGGAAAATATTCCATGGCATTGAGTTTTTTCTTAAGGGAGGTAAGTTTCGATCCAAGTCTTCCAGGAAGTAATTACACAGTTTGATGAGGTAGAGGGCATTCCAGATGGAACATTCCATCTAGATGTGTTAGTTAACATAGGTGTTTACCTATATTCTAGTCACATAGTAAGTCATATATATATTTTAGCTATTATTATTAGGGATAATATTTATTACTAAGTTTTATATGTGAGAAGTATACAGACTGGTTTAGCTGGTGAGAAGGAGTTGCTTTGGGTATGATCTGGCTACCATTTTTAACCAATAAAATAGAATTTTGAAATTACCATGACATATTTAGTAGGATTTTTTTTCTTTTTTGTATTCTAGATACCAGAATAATTTCCCTTTCTCACCTTGAAATGACCTGGTCTAACATAAGGAATTTTCCTGCATTGCTTGTGAGAATCTTGCATAAATCAAAACTGCGATACTATGGAAAACCCAATAAAAAGATGATTGAGCCATACCAGGTATAAGTAGTGATAAGATATTATATGTTAATTTAGCACTCATAAATTATAACTTACAGACCTGACTCTTTATTAGGATAATTTATGTTTAAATAACATATTTTAAAGTTCAACTTAATAATTTTAAAAATGAACAGATACATATTTCAAGGTATTTTTCTATGTAGTTTCTTATAGAAAAAGAAGTTCTTTCTGTATTAGTGCCCTTTAGTTCCCTTGATCCAGCTGGTCTCCTTCACACCTTTTTCTGTATCTTCAACTTCTTCTTTACTGTGCTTTCTACACCAGCATATAAATATAGTCTAGTCTTCCATTTTAAAAAAGGAAAAAAATCTCCTTTGACATCAGGACTCCTGTATTCCCTCTGTTCTTCTCTTCAGGCAAGCTCCTTGAAGTAGTCTACACTATATGTTTTCACTTTCTTGCCTCCCTTTTACTTCTCAACACAATTAGTTTGACTTTTTGCTTCAGCTGGTAACTCACCAGAGACCTTCTAATTGTCCAATCTATCTGACACTTTTCTGTTATCTTGACACTCTATGTCATATGGTGCTGATTTCTGTCCTGTGTTTTTTTTTAAACTTAACATTTTACTGTATTTCCACATGTTATCAAGAACTATTTTAGGTGCTTTATTAAGCTTTTATAGTAAAAGTTATACATATTTACAGGGAATTTGGAAAATGTATAAAGATATATAAAGTTGATAAATAATATCAAGCCAAATCTTACCACTCAGAGAGAACCACTGTAATATTAAAGTGTATTTTATTCCCCTTTTTTATATGTGTATATCATATATATACACATATCTGTGATATCATATGTGTGTCATAGATAGCACATCTATGCATATATGTATGCCTATCATATATTACATATAACTATGGCATATATCATAGTAAGTTATCTTACAAAATGGGAATCATATTGTGTATAAAATTTTGTATCATTTAACATTTTCTTAAGTATTTTCTCATATTACTAAAAATTCTTCATTTATAACTTTTCATCATTATAGAGTCTCTCATATCATAAATTATTCAGTGATTCTTCTATAGTTTTGCTTCCTCATTCTTAAAATAAAATTTGAACACCCTGCAGATTAAAGTAACAAATATGCATGTGCTTTTACTCTTTTTTAACTAGACCTTTTTGGAAGTTGCTGACAGTTCAGGCGCTGTGTCAGTGATTATGTGGAATGCCCTGTGTCCTGAGTGGTATAAAAGTTTGCACGTTGGTTTAGTTCTTCTGCTTCAAGATTATTCTATTAAAAAGAGTCACCCCCTCAGGATGCAGCCTCTCCCTGTGGATCCACAGATCAAACTAATTTCTACAATGGGTTAAGTATTCAATGAATTTGTTATTTTATCGCTATTTTGTTTGTATAAATTTACAAAGTACCGTATCAGTCAAAAGCCCTTAAAAATTACTGAAGCTGTTAGAACCTGACAGACTTTAAATTCTTTTGTCCATAAAAATTTTTGAGCAATCACTTAATAAATATGTTTATTTATTATTGCATTTTTTAAGAAAAATCATCTGAGATATATATTGTTGATTAATGAATGAGTGCCGCTTGGGATGTACTTATTTTCTTTCATTTTTTGTATTAAAATATTAAATTAATGACTTGAAGATAATTTTTGGTACTACGAGGTGCTATTTGAAAAGGCTTTTGTCAAAATTTTATTTTGAAATAATTTCAAACTTACATAAAAGTTGAAAGGATAGTATGAAGAACTCTCATATACCTTTCACACAGATTCAACAATTGGTAACATTTACCTTTGCTTTGTCATTCCTCCACTACATATATATACACACATACACACACACATATGTATTTATCACCTCTGAACCGTTTGACAGTAAGTGGCAGCCATCATACATACCCCTTTACCTCTAAACACTTCAGTAATATTTCACTCTATATTTCTTAAGAACGAGAACATTCTATTATGTAATCACAGTATAGTTATCAAAATCAGGAAATTTAAAATTGATATAATACTATTATCTAACCTATGGTCAATATTCAAATGTTGCCAATTGCTACAATCTTGAAAGGGCTCTTCCTGATTAGTATTGAAATCACAGTACTGACATCTTGGCATCATCCTAAATATTTTGGGAGCATTAGAATTAATATAGTAAGTGATTGCTTTAAGATGTGGATGTGGTTTTTTTTGCATTTCCCTTTTTCAAAATTGTAGGACACATCATTCAACAATTTTAAGCATTGTTTTTGGCTTGTCATAGTTTTATACTGGACCTTTATTTCTGTGTATTCTGAACTCCCTAGCTGACCCATTAAGCTTAATTATGTAAAGAATGTTCAAATAATGAAGCCTTTGTTCACTGTTTACTGAAATATATGTTTAGGAAAATCTCATATGATTCTCTATTAAAATCTTAAGCATTTGGTAGACATCAATCTTGCTGGATGAACAGGTCATTACTTAGATAGTTTGGTACAACCAGTCCATAATCTCATTACTCTTTATTACAGGAGAAATTAAACTCATATTGCTACTGAGACTTAATTAAGAAAATGTAGTAAAATTTGGCGAGAGGAAGCTAATTCAAAATGTGTATTATTGTGTCTGCCAATTTATAAATTCTTTCCCACAACCAAGCATCTCCAGGTGACAAAATTGCTTTAGTAAAAATTGAGACATTCTTTGTCAATAACAGATAAAGTAAGTAACTTTGTCAATGTCACATAATAAATCACTGGCGTAGTGAAAATTGAAACCTAGTTTTCCTGATACCTAATCTAGTGTTCTTTTTACTAAATACAGTGTTTTCTGGTGTAAAGAAAATTAATTTCTATCACAGTTTTTATGTGTCTGTGGACAAATCTAGAAATGTGTCTGTACTAATAGCTGCTTCTAAACCTTAAAAACATATGGAAAGTGGGACAATAGACAGCATGTGACAAGTAGATACAGCCATTAGAATGTAGCAGTGAAACTGATTGAGCTGTATGCTACCTCTGCTACATAGAATTATAGGGCTGGATTTTCATAATGGAAACTCTCTTTTTAGGATATGAGAAGCTATTTACATTTTCAAGTGAATAATTGCAAATATAAAAATCGTTTTTAAAGTGAGAGCCTTGATGAGAATATATTGAAAATGTTCCTTTTAGCCTTTACAACAGTCTTACTTATTAGTGTTAGCATCAGTCTCTGTTATCCCATACCTTTTTGATACCTTTTGTTCCTCTTTATCAGGGGTCAGCAAACTATTTCTATAAAGAACCAGACAGTGGGCTTCCCTGGTGGCGCAGTGGTTGAGAATCTGCCTGCTAATGCAGGGGACACGGGTTCGAGCCCTGGTCTGGGAAGATCCCACATGCCAAGGAGCAACTAGGCCCGTGAGCCACAAGTACTGAGCCTGCGCGTCTGGAGCCTGTGCTCTGCAACAAGAGAGGCCGCGATAGTGAGAGGCCCGCGTACTGCGATGAAGAGTAGCCCCCGCTTGCCACAACTAGAGAAAGCCCTCGCACAGAAACGAAGACCCAACACAGCAAAAATAAATTAATTAATAAACTCCTACCCCCAACATCTTCTTAAAAAAAAAAAAAAAAAGAACCAGACAGTGAGTACTATAAGCTGTGCAGGCAGTATAGTCTTCTTCACAACAACTCAGCTCTGCCTTTATAGAGTGAAAGCAGCCAGAGATAATATGTAAACGAATGGGCTTGGCTGTGTTACCGTAAAACTCTATTTGCAAAACACAGGCATCCATCTACAGGCCATAGTTTGCCAAGTCTATGTGTATAAGTAGATGTCAATACTGGCTGTACATTAGTATCACTTGGGGAGCTTTAAAGAATCATGAGCACCCCACCCTCAGAGATTCTGAATTAATTACTCTGAAGAGGGGACCAAGACATTGGTGTGTCTCTAAAACTCCTCAGGTGATTCTAATGTACAGCCAGGGTTGAAAACTATTGATATATGATCTTTTAAAACCTCAGTATGATTAATGATCTTTTGAAGGGAAAAAAAGTTTTGTAAACCATGCTAGGCACAAGGGACACAAAGATAAGTAATATAGAATTCTACCCTTAAAATTAGTCTAACAGGGTAACATATGTAAAATGAACAAATTACAGTAAAATGAAAGACTGCTGACAGTAAACAGTAAGAAAAAAGAATGAATGGAAGGGGAGAGGAAATGAACAGAAATTGAGGAAAGAATGAATGGTCTGGAGAGTGGGAGAATGGGTTGAATTGGAGAAAGTATAAGTGAGGGTTAGGAATAATAGCAGGGTAGTTTAAATGTTATGAGAGGAAAAATGAGAAAGCGTATGTAGTTGGGGCCGGTTTGGTCAGTTTAGGAATAAAGATCTGATAGCATCACTGCCTTCTAGGTGTCGATGTTGGAAGACAAATTATTGGGGTAATTTAGCTTGGTTTATTTTTTCATACTTACACATATAGTTCCAAGTTATACAAACTAAGACGCAATTTTTTAAAAAACTAAATAAATGGAAGCTTATAAAGATGAAAATTCTATTGCAAAAAAAAAAGGACATATTTGCTGGTAATGTATGCTTTGTATATTGCCATTTTGTATATCATTCTGTCCCCGTATACAAAATAGTATTCAGTTGGCATACACAAATAATAAACCTTTTAAAGTCTTGAGATTTTCAGACTGTATGGCATAATACATATTGAGATAATAGCATCAAGTGTTTTTGGTTTGGGGCAAAGGAGGTTTTTAATTGATTCAAAATCCTAGCATTTTAGAGCTGGGGGCGACCTTGAATATAACTGAGTAACTATGGCTATGAAAGTGCTTTGTAAAATGCAAACCATTTTCTAGGTGCAAGGTGTAACACAAACCTTCCTCACTCATATATGAAAAGGTAAAAGTGAATTTTCTAGTCACATGGATGGTAATAGGCAAAAAAAGAAAGCAATTATTTTCATCCTGGTTTAATCTTTGTTTGCTACATAGCAAATTCTTAGAAAAATATTACTGGCATTAAAGAAATAGAAAGCCCAGATAGTTCTATAACTGTTAAAGAAAATGAACCAGAGGTTTAAAATCATCTCACAAAGAAAATACCAGGCAGGTACCATTTTACAGGCAAATTCTAGCAAACATTGAAGGAATGTACCATTCCAAAACTATTCCAGATAATAGAATAAGAGGGCATACTCTGTAACTCATTCTTTGCTACCAGTATAACTTTGATAATCAAAACCAAACAAGAATATTATTAATGAGGAAAATTAAAGACTAGCTTCCACTATGAACATATGTACAGATATTCAAAATTGAAGATTAGCAAACTGAATTAAGTTATATGTGGAAAATGATCACACGCTGTGACTAAGTTGCATTGTTCTCCAGCAATGTGAAGTTGATTTTACATATGAAAATCTATAAGTGTCACTCACCACACAGATTAAAGAAGGTCATCCTAATAGAGGCACAAAACACATTTGCTAAAATTTTACACACATTCATAAATTTTAAAAAGAAAATAGCGAGAAAAGGAACCTTCCATAATTGATAAAGGATGTTTGCAAAGTCAAAACATAACAACAAGCACAACTTTTTTTAATAAATTTTTAAATTTTATTATTTTATTTTATTAATTTATTTATTTTGGCCGTGTTAGGTCTTCATTGCTGTGCGCGTGCTTTTTCTCTGATTGCGGCAAGTGGGGGGCTACTCTTCGTTGGGTGCGCAGGCTTCTCACCACGGTGACTTCTCTTGTTGCAGAGCATGGGCTCTAGGTGCGTGGGCTTCAGTAGTTGTGGCACGTGGGCTCAGTAGTTGTGGCTTATGGGCTCTAGAGTGCAGGCTCAGTAGTTGCGGCGCACGGGCTTAGCTGCTCCACGGCATGTGGGATCTTCCCGGACCAGGGCTTAAACCTGTGCCCCCTGCATTGGCAGGCGGATTCTTAACCACTGCACCACCAGGGAAGCCCAACAAACACAACTTTTAATGGGGAAAATTTAGAAACACTCCTTTTTTAAACGGGGAACATTGATGGTCTCCTATTACTATTTCTGTTTAATGTTGTACGGGCTCTCCTAGCCAATGTGAGAAGATAAAATCCATTAAAAGCATAAGAATTTTTTATTGAAATATAGTTGACATAGTGCTGTACAATACTATGTTAGTTTCAGGTGTCCTACATAGTGATTTGACATTTGCATACATTATGAAATGATCACCATGATAATTCTAGTAACCATCTGTCCCCAAAGAAAGTTATTATTATGTTATTGATCATATTTCTTTTATTGTATATTACATTCCCTTGGCTTACTTGTTTTATAACTGGAGGTTTGTACCTCTTAATTCCCATCACCTATATCATCCCCCCTCCCCTGGCAACAGCCGGTTTATTGTGTATCTGTGAGTCTGTTTTTCATTTTGTTTGTTTGATTGTTTTGTTTTTAAGATTCCACATATAAGTAAGACCATATGGTATTTATCTTTCTCTGTCTGACTTATTTCACTTAGCATAATACCCTCTAGATCCATCCATATTGTTGCAAAGGCAAGATTTCATTATTTTTAATGGCTGGGTAATATTCCATTGTATGTATATATAGACTACATCGTCTTTATCCATTCATCTATCAATGGACACTTAGGTTGCTTCCATATCTCGGCTATTGTAAATGACACTTCAGTGAACATTGGTGTGCATATACTTTTCGAATTAGTGTTTTTGTTTTCCTCAGGTAAATACCCAGAAGTGAAATTTCTGGATCATATGGTAGTTCTATTTTTAATTTTTTGAGGAACCTCCATATTGTTTTCCATAGTGGCTGCATCTATTTATAATCCCACCAACAGTGCACAGGGTTCCCTTTTCTCTACATCCTCTCCAACATTTGTTACTTGTTGTCTTCTTTGATGATAGCCATTCTGACAGGTGTGAGGTGGTAGCTCATTGTAGTTTTGATTTGCATTTCCCTAATGATTAGTGATGTTGTGCATCTTTTCATGTGTCTGTTGGCTATCTGTGTGTCTTCTGTGGAAAAAATGTCTATTCAAGTCCTCTGCCCATTTTTTAATTTGGTTGTTCTTTTTCTTTGATGTTTGTTGGAGTTCTTTATCTATTTTGGATATTAACCCCTTGTTGGATTATCATTTACAAATGTCTTCTCCCATTCAGTGAACTGTCTTTTCATTTTGTTGATAGCTTCCTTTGGCGTGCTAAAGTTTGATGTGGTCCCATTTATTTTTGCTTTTGTTTCCCTTGCCTGAGGAGACAGATCCAAAAATATATGCTAAGACCAACGTCAAGGAGCATACTGCCTCTGTTTTCTTTTAGAAGTTTTATGGTTTCAGGTCTTACATTTAAGTCTTTAATCCATTTTGAGTTTATTTTTGTATATGGTGTGAGAAAGTAGTCCAGTTTGATTCTTTTGCATATAGCTGTCCAGTTTTCCCAACATCATTTATTGAAGAGGCTATTTTTCCCCATTGTATATTCTTGCCTCCTTTGTCATAGATTAATTGACCTTATAAGCATGGGTCACCAGGGCTATATGCTCTAGGAGTGCCCCCTCTGTGGGTTGTGTGGGCCCTCCTGTTGTAGTTGACTACTCTGGGCATGCTGGTAGGCGGGGCAGCCCCGGGGAGGGTGTTGAGTGGGGCCATGGCTTGTGCCATCCTGCTGGTGGTTGGGGCTGGGTCACTACAGGACTGGCTGCTTGGTGTTGGGGGTGTCCCAGGATCCGTGCTGCTCAGCTGGTGGGTGGGTAAGCCCCTGGAGCTAATAGGCTAGAGGAAGGACTCCAAATTAGCATTTGTCAACACCAGTGTCCTCCTGGTAGGAGTTCCCCAAAATGGCTGCCACCAGCATCTGTGTCCGCAAGAGAGTCCCAGTTGCCTCCTGACTTTCTAGGAGGTTCTTCAAAATTAGCAAGTGGGTCTGACCCAGTCTCCTTTAAAACTACTACCTACCTCTGTGCTGGAACTCAGAGTATGTGACATTTTGCATGTGCCCTTAAGAGTGGAATCTCTTGTTTCCTGTAGTCCTCTGGCTCTCCTGCACATAAGCCCTGCTGCTTTTCAAAGCCAGATGTTCTGGGGGGCTCATCTTCCCAGCGCAGGACCCCCAGGCTGGGAAGCCCAGTGTGGGGGGCTCAGATGCCTTGTTCTTGGGGAGGACCTCTGTGGTTATGATTATCCTTCCTATTAGTGGGTCACCGACCTGAGGGGGGTGCTTCCTGACTATATCACATTTCCACCCCTCCTATCTGACTCATTGTGGCTTCTTCTTTATGTCTTTAGCTGTGGAAAATCTTTTCTGCTAGTCTTCAGGTCATTCTGTTAGGTAGTTTCTCTGTAAGTTGTACTTTCGGTGTGTCCACGAGAGGAGGTAAGTTCAGGGTCTTCCTACTCCACCATCTTGGCCACCCACCAAAGGCATAAGAATTTTAAAGAAAAACACAAAACTGTCATTATTCACAAATTAGATCTTCTACAAAGAAAATCCAAAATAACACAAAGTATTAAAAATAATAAGAAACCACAACGTGGTATCGCCTCACACTGGTCAGAATGGCTATCATCAAAAAGACTACAGATAATAAATGCTGGAGAGGGTGTGGAGAAAAGGGAACCTTCCTGCACTGTTGGTGGGAATGTGAATTGGTGCAACCATTATAGAGAACAGTATGGAGGTTCCTTAAAAATCTTAAAATAGCTAACCATATGATCCTGTAATCCCACTACTGGGCATATATCTGGAAAAGAGAAAAACCCTAATTCAAAAAGATACATGCACCCCAGTGTTCATATCACCACTATTTACAATAAGCAAGACATGGAAACAAGTACCCATCAACAGATGATTGGCTTAGATGTGGTATACGTGTGTGTATATATATATATATATATATATATATATATATATATATATCTCAATACAATGGAATATTACTCAGCCATAAAAAAGAATGAAATATTGCCTTTTGCAGCATGGATGGACCTAGAGAATATTATACTTAGTGAAGACAGAGAAAGACAAATATTATATGATACCACTTATATGTAGAATCTAAAAAATAATACAAATGAATCTATTTACAAAACAGAGACAGATTTACAGACATAGAAAGCAAACTATGGTTACCAAAGTAAAAGGGAGGGGGGGGAGGATAAATTAGGAAAAAGGGATTAATAGATACAAACTACTATACATAAAGTAGATAAGCAACAAAGATTTACTGTATAGCACAAGGAACTGTATTCAGTATCTTATAATAACCTATAATGGAAAATCTGAAATATATGTATAAATATATATTTAGAAATATATTTATAAATTAATATATGTATATATACTTTATATATATATATATAAATAAAGCTGAACCACTTTGCTGTATACCTGAAACTAAAACAATATGGTAAATCAACTATACTTCAATAAAATTGAAAAAAATAGGGAATTCCCTGGCAGTCCAGTGGCTAGGACTATGCACTCTCACTGCCGAGGGCCCAGATTCAATCCCTGGTCAGGGAACTAAGTAAGATCCCACAAGCTGCATGGTGCAGCCAAAAAAAAACAAAAACAGAGAGAGAGAAAAAAATAAGATACTGGCAAAGCTAGCTGTAACAGCAATATACCAAAGTCAGTTGATTTTGTACACTCCAGTAACAAAGAGTTAGAAATTATAATTTTAAAAACATAATTTACCTTGTCAAAAATAACTATAAAGTATCTAGAAATAAATCTAACAGAAGATATGGAAGACCTATTTGGAGAATATTTTAATACTTTTCGAAAGACACTAAAGAGTCCCTAAATAAATGGAGAAATATCCCGTGTTCCCAGGCAGGAGGTTAGTCTCAGTTTCATAAGTATGTCAAGTCCCCCCCAAATTGATCTATAAATTTAGTGCTATTCCATCAGATTATTTTTTCTGGAACTGACAAACTGATTCTAAAATTTATGTGGAAGCATACAATTATCAAGAATAGTTAAGACACCTCTGAGGAAAAAGAATAAGGGGCTGAAGAGAGAATGAGGACTTGTCCTACAAATATCAAGAATTATTATAAAGTATAACCATGTAGTATTGGTATAGATATAGACAAACTGACCAGCAAGTCATAATACAAAGTCAAGAAACAGCCCTAGACGTATAAAACTTTGATATACAACAGATGTGCTGTGCAGATCATCAAGGAAGGAAGAGCCATTCAGTAAATAGTATTGAGACAATTGATTATATATGATATGAGAAAAAAATTACATTATATCCCTAACTCATACCGTATAAAAATAAATTTCAGGTATATCAAATACTTAAATGTGAAAGGCGAAACTTTTAGAAGAACTTATAGAAAGTATCTGTTTGACTTTGGGATAAGGAAGGATTTTTTGGATAGGACACAGAAATGGTAGCCATAAAAGAAAGATTAATAAACCTAACTACATTAAAATTAAGAACTTTTGTTCATCAAGAGACAGCCCCCCAAAATGAAAAAACAATCCAAAAACTGGGTGAAGGTATTTGCAATGGTATAATCAACAAGGGATTAGTATTCAACATATATAGAAACAAGTAATACAAATAAATAAGAGAAAGACAATCCAGTAGAAAAATGGGCAAAAATATGAACAGGTATTTCACAGAAGAGGATGCATGAATGAACCATAGGTTTATGAAATGTTGTTGAACATAATTAGTAATAAGGGAAGTGCAAAATAAAACCACAGCAAATTGTCATTTTCTGTCATTAGACTGACAAAAACTAAGAAATTTAGGGATTTCCCTGGCGGTCCAGTGGTTAAGACTATGCACTTCCACTGTAGGGGACACAGGTTCGATCCCTGGTCAGGAAACTAAGATTCCGCATGCCGCGTGGTGAGGCCAAAAAAAAAAAATTTTTTAACAGTACCAAAATTTGGAGAGGATGTGGCTCAGTGGGAATTCTTGCACATCACTGCTGGAACTGTTAATAGTTTAAATAAATATTTAATATTCAGTAAATATTAGTAAATATTTATTAATAAATAAATAATAAATACTACTTTAGGATAGTTTGAAATTATCCTATAGGGTGGAACATTTGCATATTTTACAATCCAGGGTTTCCCTCCTGGATATAATACCTTAGAAAGCTTTTGCCTGTGTGTACAAGGAGATATGTAGAAAAAGCTCATAGTGACCATGTTTGTAACAACAGAAGCTGGAAATAATCCAGATGTCCAGCAATACAATAAAGAGTAAATAAAATTGTAGTATATCAACACTCTGGAACGTTATTCAGCAGTAGAAATGAGAAAAAAATTGCTACATGCAGCTGCATGGATGAATTTTAGTACCATAAAGTTAAGTGAAAAAAGTAGCCCTAGAATACTGCATTATGGTAAAATTCCATTCGTTTAAAGTTCAAAAACAAAGAAATTCAAACAGTATACTATTTGGGCAAGAACACATAAGTGATTAAAAAAAAACCTCTTTTTTAAATTAAGTATATGATGAAACACAAAATTTAAGGTATGGTTAACCTTTAGTTGGCGAGATAAGTGGATGTGATAATGTCGGAATAGGTAGAAGAAAGCTATTGATAATGATCTAGTTGTTAGGTTTAGTGGTGGGCTCAAAAGTGTTCAATCTATTTTTTGCTGTGTGATTTATATGCATATATTATTTTATATGTATTAAATATCATACTAAAGTAATATATTTGTTTTTCAGAAATCTGCCTGAACCTTCGAAATCCTCCAAATAATATAATTATCATTCCAGAAAAGCAGGTGAAACGAGAATGGAGATTGCCAAAATTAAACCACCGTTTTGTCACAAGGTAAAATAGCTTCTTGTAAAATATCTCAAATATTAATTTTTAATGTTAGTTACTGAAACAATGTATTGTAATTTGCTCGGAATCTACTCAGAATTATGCTGTAACAGATAGATGTGCATTTTCACAGTCGTATTTGCAGAACGCTTTTTCACTGTTTAAAAATACAATATCTATTTAATAATTTTGCTTTTTTTAGATCCGAACTGGATGATATGCCAGAAAATAGTATCTGTGATGTTATTGGCGTTTTAGTTTTTGTAGGAAGAGTCCAGCGGTTAAAAAAGAAGGGTAAGCTTTTGATATTGAAAGTCATAAAAAGTATTTCAGTGAATAATTCTGTGTTCATATGTGCATTATCAGTTACCTTCATTTATTCTAACATTCTATCCATATAGAAAGCCGTGAAGATTTTTGGTCATATCGCTGGATTCACATTGCTGATGGGACTTCCAAAAAACCATTTATAGTGGAACTGTTTTCTACATCTCAGCCAGAAGTCTTTGAAAATATTTACCCAAGTACTCAGTTTCAATATTTTTATCATTTTGTTTTTGGAAGTGGGGGCATTGACTTAAAAAAATGATAGAGGTATACTGACTTACTTACAGAATGCCATGATATTGAGTTAGCAAATTCAAGCAGTCTGATAGCATGTTTAAGTTTTTTCTGTATTAATATTATAATTGGTATTAACAGATATTAACCACCTTCTGGTTTTCTATTCAGAATTAATTTGGGATTGAAACTAGTTTTTCAGAAAACAGGTGCTCTTATCAATTCCCATTTTTAGCATTTTAGACATAAAACCTTAAAATTCGGTGAAACTAAAACATAGATAGTCCGTTTCCTTTGTATCCATTTGGAAATTGACTTAGTAGACCCCATTAAACACAATGAAGGCTTTACTAATGTAGAATAAGTAGTAGAGGATTGGGATACTGTGTAATTAAATAATGGCAGTGGTAAGTATGATGTCATTTGAGTATGGAATTAATATTAGGTTGGTGGTGTTAAACCAGCTGGTCAATATTTTACTTAATTTGGTGTTGATTTTTTCCACTACTTTTATTTATTTGAAAACATATTAAGTATGTCCTATTATGTGTTTTATATAACAAGTTAGTCTTTAGATCTACTATGATAAGGATAAAAGTATATCTAATACTTTTTAACAACTTCAGTGAATTTTTCCTTATTTGAATTTGTAACATAAAGCTTTTTTAGGTATTGGTGTGCTATTTTCCTATTTTCCAAATGATTATGTGAATAAAATACTGATTGTTAAGTGCTTGCCAACAATGGAGAAATTCCCAATCTTGACTACATGTATTTTTTTTAATGAGCAACAAGATAGAAATTGTGGAATATCAGGAGACCTAGAGACCATATACAGGGCTGTTCTGCTACCCCTTTATTTTCTGTTGTAAAACAGTATTACACACCATTCGGATATTACCTCATTAGAATCCATCCTCTGCTTGTGAGATTAAATTTTTTAAATATATATGAGTAGAACTGAACATCACCCCAAATGTCATTGGAGGAGAGGGCAGAAAGAGAGTTTTGGCCAAAACCAAGGCATGGGCTTCCAAGGTAAGTGGGGCCATGACCTTTCATATAACTTCTCTCAGGTCACAGATGATTGATAGTGATGATCCCTGATAACAATTTAGATGGGCTTTAGGGCCACGTCCCTCTCTCTTTGTAGCCACTTTAAACAACAAACTGACACAGGTTTTGGATAACGATTTTTCACAGAAATGTTGCCATCCATGCACATTCTATTTCTTGTGAAAATGTGAAATATATCTTTTAAGAAAGGTTTGTATGGGCTTCCCTGGTGGCGCAGTGGTTGAGAGTCCGCCTGCCGATGCAGGGGACACGGGTTCGTGCCCCTGTCCGGGAAGATCCCACATGCCGCAGAGCGGCTGGGCCCGTGAGCCATGGCCGCTGAGCCTGTGCTCTGCAACGGGAGAGGCCACAACAGTGAGAGGCCCGCGTACCGCAAAAAAAAAAAAAAAAAAAAAAGAAAGGTTTGTATGGACCTTGGTGAGATTTACTCTAGTACAATAGTTGACAACAATCAAAATTCATTTTCATCTTTTGACCAAGAGTGAAGGAAAAAAATCATAAAATAAATGGTGAGTATTAAGGGGGCTTCAGGCCTATGAAGGGGAACATGACCAAGGGTCTTCTGGAATAATACCAAAATCCTTTGGTAGTAGGGCATCTTGTTTACTTTTGACTAAGAAAAGGGGAAGTAATTTTGAGCGTTTACTATATACCAGTTGCTCATAGATATTATCTCATTTTGTACTCCCGGTTACCTTTTAAACAGGTGATGTTTTTACAAATTTACGGGTGAGGAAACAAAGGTCCAGAGGGTTGTCAAACAGCCAGAAGGTGTTAGGTCCAAATATCTGATTTTTAACAACCATGAAATTAGAATTAGAAGTATTCTTATATCAACGTCTTTAATCATGAATACTCACATCTTTGTACAGTTTTTGAATTAAAGGAAAAGTGATATAAATCAAGAGAAATATTCTTGGTCATTTGAACAGATTTTCTTTATTTTCATTGCTACAAAATAAAGAACTAGTAAATGTGAGATACAGGAAATGAATTTATAGATATTATCATGCTCTAGGGAAATATTTATTCTCAAATGAGAGCTTACTGTTGATATGAAATTACGAGTATTTATATTTATTTCTTTATTTCCTAATTTGAAGACTGTAAATGTTTTGGCATGCAGTGGGTTAAAATTTTTAAAATATTGTTGGATAAGTAAACTTTACCTAAATAACCTGATAGTTGAAAGCAGTTGATAGCTTTTGAAAGTAGCTGGTCTGAAGACATTATAATCTCATTTTCAGGAATTCTTTTTAGTCTATCCAGTTGGTTAGCAAGGCAAACAGAAAATAGTAGGTGGTATAAGCCCTGTCCTTGAGACTTAAAGTCTAATTAAGATATACACAAGTAAAACACTCGCATAAGCAAATTCAAATTAATATTGTGTAGCCCTATCTGATGGAAGGAGTCAGAGTAATTCAGGGATCAATGTTAGATTGGGTTAATCAGTGGAAGCATCATGGAGGAACTCAACATTTTTCTCTGTAGGAAATAACTATTCACATTCAGTTGTGTGGCCAATTAGAAAGACTGTTGCAGTCTTCAACTGTCCAGCAAGCAGTGACTTCAGTTAGGTGCGGCCGTTGTACTTTCTAAAGGAAAAGTTAAGTGTTAGATCCTTTATTTAAAGGAAATGATTAAGTGTTAGATCTTTGTTGCTCCAAGTGTGGTCAAAGGACTGGCAGCACTAGTATCACCCAGGAGTTCATTAGCGGTGGAAAATCTCAGGCCCTACACTAAAACTACTTTAATCTGAATTTGCATTTTAACAATTGTCCTAGGTGATTCCTCAGTTCATTAAACTTTGAGAAGCACTCTGTTAGATCCTGATCTTGGTATTCCCATTTGAAATGCAGAAATAATTTCATAAGTGTTTTCATTTTCTACAGTGGCACATTTCATGTGTACACAGTTGAAAGTTGTCAGAAATGACACTCAAGTACCTGAACTGCTTTACCTTACTACTACAAATGAGAGTCGCATGTTTATGACTGGTGAGCAAGTTCTTTGTATATAGTTTATTGGAAATCTAATGTATTTTCTCTTCATTAAATTAACTTTTCTATTATAAGATTCAACCACAAGATAGCTTTATTTTGAACTCCTTCCTCACTATAAGAATGGTTTAAGAAAGAATATTTAGCCTATAAAATCTATTGCTTCCAGATTATTTACAGTTAGAGCAATGATTTTGTGACTTACTGAAGAATTTTGTTTATGTCCTTTGGTTAACTTTAATTCCTGCTTGACATAAGAAGTTAGATAACCATAAATTGCTTCATACATTGAAGACTGTTGGGCCCTGTATCACAATATGGATTCAATTAACAACAGTTTTAAAATATTAAATAAAACAAAAATGTGCATTCAATTTTGGTCCCCAGATCTCGCATTTTACTTATATAGCAAGAAAAGTCTCACTACTTATCTACAAATATACTATTTTTCTCTATTCCCTTGGATAAGGGGGGCAAAAAGATAAAAGTTTTCAGATGAGTGAGGGAGTACTATGGAATGATGTATTTACTAGAATGCTACCATGTTGGTAATTAGGAAATTTGTCAAAAGAAGAGTCCTAGGGCTCCCCTGGTGGTGCAGTGGTTGAGAGTCCGCCTGCCGATGCAGGGGACACGGGTTCGTGCCCCAGTCTGGGGGGATCCCACGTGCCGCGGAGCAGCTGGGCCCTTGAGCGGCTGGGCCCGTGGGCATGGCCGCTGAGCCTGCGCGTCCGGAGCCTGTTGCTCCGCAACGGGAGAGGCCACAGCAGTGAGAGGCCCGCGTATCGCAAAAAAAAAAAGAAGAGTCCTAGGAAGGATGTAACACACATCTTTGTCCATACCTCATTTTATAAATATGAATACTATCAGATCTAATATATACTAATAATAGCAGATGTGAATGACACTTTTAAGTATGTTTCAAAAACATGAACTTAAATGCTGAGCTATATTCATAGGCAATTTAGTTAATACATGATGTCATACCTTCAGGTTAAAACATAATCAATTTTCTAAGACGATGCTAACCAGTTGGATAGTTAGCAAAAGCCAGACTATTAGTTTTCTTTTTCTTCTGGCTTTTCGGTGTCCTGTAGACAGTTACAGTTTAGTCCACGTAAACTAATATGTCTGATTTCCTTATTGACTTAGGATTTGTTAACTGATAATTTTCATATGCATATTCAGTATAATTATCTGCTACATAGTGAATAAGTTAACTTCTTGGTGCTATAAGAATGATTTTATATTAAACTGTTTTTATACCCAAAAAAGTCCACATGGTTTATTATAGTGAGTTGTCTTTTTTTTTTTTATTCCTCATATTTTTGCACTTTACCCTTCCTGCAATAAGATCATAGAGGCCAGCCGTATACCAACGATACCAAAGTAAAAAACTTTATTCGGTGGATTAAAACAAAGACCGATTCTGGAGAATTGAAGAACACTGTTATTGGTGGATATTACCCCTATCCACCAGTGCCAGAAACATTTTCGAAGTATAATATTTCTGTTAAAGGTACTGATGTAATTGCTGGTCCCTTATATGTTTATATGTGATATGTATGGTATATGCCATATCAGTTAGTCATCTTTAATGGGAGTGAGCCAAAGTGTAGCAACACTCACTGGTAATAATTTGATCTTTATCAAGATCTAAAAACATATGTCATGACCCATAAAGGTTAATATTTTGATTTTATTAGACTGCAAGAAAAGAAGGAGTTTAAATAGACTATGACTAAATGGAGGTAATATCTTGATTTAAGGTCATTGAGATCAAACCTGAGTTGGTAGATCCCAACTCCTATAATACTACTTAGACTAAAGATATCAGAGGAGACACTGGACAATTTGATACCAAGGTACTGACAACTGTATTAGGCCACTCTTGTGGAATGATATATAGACATCCCTTGGTGTCCGCAGGGCATTGGTTCAAGGAGCCCCCATGGATACGAAAATCTGCAGATGCTCGAGTCCCTTATATAAAATGGCTCAGTACAATGAATACAGTAGGCCCTTTATATCTGCAGGTTTGCAAAACCTGTGGATATGGAGGGCCAACTGTGTATTGGATATAACACAATTGAGCTCTACCTTTAAATAAAAATGATACCAAAATCAGTGAGATTCAGAATAAGTATTAATGAGAGGCCTAACATTATTTTAGTAGAATTAAGATATGACAGTTGAAAACTTTAACATAAGTATATTATTTTTGAAAAGCTATGGAATAATGCATGGTTTTGGAAAAAAGAGAAACTTTGAAATACTGATCTATCATCATCTAAATATGCCAGCTAAATATGCCATCTAAATGCCAGCAATATGTAGTATATGCTGTAAATAGCATATAGAATACAGAAAATATTAAACAAAATATGTGTTTCTATGCAGTGGCTAGGCAACACTTTATAGTTTGAAGTATGATATACAAATTACGTTCAATATGTAAAATTTCTGTTTCAAATTAAGATGCCAGACTAGAAGGCTGTATCACAATTTAACTGACAAATGTGTTTTGCCAATTTTACCGAAATTACATAAGGGGTTGCCAAATATAAACACAAAATCTCACATATTTAAGTTATGTAGCAAGTTTATAATTTTCATGTTGTGAAATTACATTGCAAATCTAATTGTTATTTTTGTCATTTCAGTTCTTTAAAACTTACAGTTTCCTTGAAATTACTCTTTTGCAGTTGAGTTGTTCTTCACAGCTATAAGTGAAGTGAGGAAGGAGATTGAAGACTTGCAGTATAGGGAACAAAAGCGCATTGCAATTCAGGGGATAATTACTGTTATAAAGTATGTCCCCTATAACGGTGCAACTGAACGTGCCTCAGCATCTGAAACACTACGGGTATGGTGCCAGAGAATTAATAGTATATCTCTGAAAGCACTGTGTTTATAATCACAACTGGTATCTTATAAATTTCATTCAGCACTCACATGTATTAACTCTTAATGATGTAAACCTAAAAGGAAAAAAATGATTTTTAGTTTGTTTCTTTTTTATGTCATTTATTTTGGAGCAGTCTGGGCTGCCCTCAAAACTTGGTATCTTGTTTTTGTTTTCTGTGTAATATGAGCCTATCATGATTGTCTTTATTTAAATTTCCAGGTGGTATATATGATTATGATTTTTTCCTTCCTTTTGTCTAGGCCAAAGTTATAGGCACACTCCCACCAGAAGTTTTTAGCTCTATTGTCAGTTTGACAGTTCTACCCAGGTTCTATAAGAGGTAGCAATGACTCTTGTAGGATAAATGCTACAGAAGAGGCCACTTCTAGAATCTAGACAAAATCAAGACAAATAAGTTAATTTTTTCCATGAGCTTATCTTTTTAAAAGTTATTTCTAAGATTACTGTTTTTACGGAAATAAGCATCTAATCCAACTTTACAGTTATATTAATATAAGAAGGACTTTTATCTTATTAAAATATTTTAATAGCAGATGGATTAAGATAAATCAACTTTATAAAAGCATTGTTACGATTGCAAAGTTTTGTCACAACTCTTAAGTTATGAAAAATGGGTAAACTAAAATTATAGAGTCTTTTAAGAGAGAAATAATTTTTGTGAATCAGTTTTAAACGTTTTCTTCAAATTTTTGGTTTTAGAATGCTAACCGACCCTCAACATCCCAAGCAGCTAGAAGAGAAAGTCAAAGTCAAGAAAGAGATGGAGAACCTAGAGATAATGGTCCTGTGAGTTCTCAGTGTTGTCATACTACATCTGCAAGTTTGAGCCCTCCCAAGAAAAAAAGAGCTCTACAAGGGCCATGTGCCAAACCGTAAGTCATTTGTATTAAGTATATACATGGCATATACTTTTTAATTTGTTTCTATCCCGTAAAATGAGCAATTCTACTAGAAGTTGTATTAGTTTTCTAGGGCTGCCAAAGTCCAAGACCAAGATATATAGGCAGGGTGGGTTCACTCTGAGGGCTATGAGGAAGAATCTGTTCCATGCATTTCCCCTAGCTTCTAGTGGTTTAGTGGCAATCCTTAGCATTCCTTGGCTAATGGAAGTATCACCCCAATCTCTGCCTTCATCTTCACATGGCATTCTCCCTGTGTGTGTACGTGTCCAAATTTTTTTTAAGGACACCAGCCATACTGGATTAGGGACCCACTCTGGAGTACTGGTCTACTTTAGTATGAACTCATCTAAACCAATTACAACCAAATAAAGTCGTATTCTTAGGGCCACTGAAGATGTAATTGGTTACATATTGGTAGTCACAGTGATATTTGGTGGGGACATAATTCAATCCATAACAATCTACCCTCTAAAAATTCATGTCCTTCTCACATGCAACATACATTCATCCCATCACAACATCCCCAGAAGTCTTAATCTATACCAACATCAACCCTTAAGTCCTAAATATCATATAAATCATGTATGGATGGAATGCAGGGTAATTGAACCTGGGGCAAAATTCTTTTCCATCTGTGAACCTATGAAACTAGACATGTTTCATTCTGTCCAAAATACAATGGCGGGACAGACATAGGAAAGGTATTCCCATTTCAAAAGGGAGAAACTGGAAATAAGGGGGTTATGGGTCACAGAAACCTTGTTGAAACCTAATGAGGCAAATTCCATTTGGCATTAAGGCCCCAGAATTATCCTCCCTGGCAGAATACTGTGTCCTCTGGGCCCACTGGGATGGCAGCCCCACCCCCGTGGCACTGAGTGGTGGTCTTGCACTCTGGAACTGAGAAGGTGGCCCTGGATTCTAGAATTGAGGAGGTGTCCCTGCCCTCTAGAACTGAGGAAATGGCCTCATCCTCAGAGTCATTTTTCCCTTTTCTTGAAGGATAATACTTGATCACAGCTGGATATCTCTAGCAGCTCATTTCCTGACTGTAGAATCCCAGAAATTCGATGGAATTGCATTCCTTCGTTTCTTCCCACCCGTGTTTCTTTCAGTCAGAGCTAACAGCATGCCTACTGAGATGGTTGACTGGATCCACAAATCACAGTCTCTTGGGCAAATGGTTATCTAGCAGTGCCCTTAGTGTTCTTTCCAAAGCAAGCTTTCTTATGTTTTGCAACATGGATAGGCTTAGAATTTTCCAAGTATTGAAATTCTGGTTCTTTTTTTCTTAACAATTCCCTTTTCAACTTTTCTCTCCCCTCTCATATGTTACTATAAGCAGCAAGGAGAAACCAGGCTGTGCCTTCAATACTTGGATTAGAAATCCAGTTTCCAATAACACATTCCTTATTTCTGTCTGAGACCTCACCAGAAGCACCTTTTACATTCATATATCTAGTTCTGTTCATGACGACGAGTGTATTCTCTAAGACTGCAGAAACTTTCTCTACAGCTCTTTTCTTTCTAAGCCCTCAACAGATTCTCCTTCAAAATCCATATTTCTACCAACATTCTCTTCAAGGCTATCTAGGTTTTTTCTGTTATGCACCTCAAAACTCTTCCAGCCTGCGCTTAATACCCAATTCCAAGCCACTTCCACGTTTTTATGTATTTGTTACAGCAGCACACCACTTCCTGGTACCAAAATCTATTAATTTTCTAGGGCTGATATAACAAAGTACCAGAAACTGTTTGGCTTATACTATAGAAATTTGTCTCACAGCTTTGTAAGTCCAAAATCAAGATGTCAGCAGGGTGGATTCCTTTTGAGGGCTGTGAGGAAGAATCTGCCCCATGCCTCACCCTTAGCATCTGGTGGTTTGCTAGCCATCTTTGGCTTTCCTTGGCTTGTAGAAACATCACTCCAATCTGTATCTGTGTCCAAATTTCCCCTTTTGATAAGGACGTCAGTCATGTTGGACTAGGGGCCCACCCTAATCCAACATGACCTCATCTTAACTAATTACATCTTCAGTGACCCTATATCTAAATAAGGTCACATTCCGAGTTACTGGTGGTTAGGACTTCAACATGAATTTTGAGGAGACACAGTTCAACCCATAACAGAAGCTCTCTTATCTGCCATGCTCAGCATGGACTAATTGAACGTGAGTTTAAAATGGGGAATTACAAAAAAATAAACATTCTTTGCCTCTCTTTTTTTTTTTATTCTACGGATAAGAGAGATCATACTGTATTTATCTTTCCCAGTCTGATTTATTCCACTTAGCATAATAACCTCAGGGTCCATCCATGTTGTCACAAATGACAAGATTTCATCTTTTATATGGCTGAGGAGTATTCCATTGTATATATCACATCTTTATCCATCCATCTGTTGATGGGCACTTAGGTTGTTTCCATATCTTGGCTACTGCAAATAATGCTGCTGAGAATATAGGGGTGCATATATCTTTCCAAATTAGTGTTTTCATATTCTTTGGATAAATACCCAGAAGTGAGATAGCTGGATCATATGGTAGTACTGTTAATTTTTTCAGGAATCTCCATACTGTTTTCCATAGTGCCTGCACCAATTTACATTCTGACCAATAATGTAGGAGTGTTCCCTTTTTTCCACATCCTCACCAACACTTGTTATTTGTTGTCTTTTTGATAATAGCCATTCTGACAGGTGTGAAGGTGTGAGGTGATATCTCACTGTGGTTTTCATTTGCATTTCCCTGATAATTAGTGATGTTGAACATCTTTTCATGTGCCTGTTGGCCATCTGTATGTTTTCTTTGGAAAACTGTCTATTCAGGTCCTCTGCCCATTTTGTAATCGGATTGTTTGGTTTTTTGAGGCTGAGTTGTATTCGTTTTTTTAAATATATTTTGGATATTAACCCTTTATGGGATATGTGATTTGCAAATATCTTCTCTCATTTGGTAGGTTGTCTTTTCATTTTATTAATGATTTCCTTTGCTGTGCAGAAGCTTTTTAGTTTGATGTAGTCCCATTTGTGTTTATTTTTGGTTTTGTTTCCCTTCCCTGAGGAGACCTACCTAGAAAGATAATACTAAGACTGATGTCAAAGAACATACTGCCAATGTCGTCTTCTAGGAGTTTTATGGTCTCAGGGCCTACATTCAATTAATTTACCCATTTTGAGTTGATTTTTGTGTATGGTGTGAGATTATGGTCCATTTTCATTTTTATGCATGTGGCTGTCCAGTTTTCCCAACACCATTTACTGAAGAGATTCCTTCCCCCACTGTATGTACTTTTGCTCCTTTGTTATAAATTAATTGTTCATTTACGTATGAGTATTTCTGATATCTCAATTCTATTTCATTGATTTATGTATCAGTTTTTCTGCAAATACCATGCTGTTTTGATTATTATAGCTGTGTAATATAGTTTGAAATCAGGAAGTATGATACCTCCAGCTTTGTTCTTTTTTCTCATGATTGCTTTGGTTATTTGCGGTCTGTTTTGGTTCCAAATAAATTTTAGAATTCTTTGTTCTATTTCTGTGAAAAATGCCTTTGGGATTTTGATAGGGATGGCAGTGAATCTGTAAATTGCTTTAGGTGATATGGACATTTAAAATTAGGAAGTGTTCCCTCCTCTTCAATTTTTTGGAAGAGTTTGAGAAGGATAGGTATTAAATCCTCTTTGAATGTTTGGTAGAATTCACCTGTGAAGCTCTCTGGTCCTGGACTTTTGTTTTGGGGGGAGGTTTTTGATTACTGTTTCAATCACTTTACTAGTGATCAGTCTATTCAGATTTTCTATTTCTTCTTGATTCAGTCTTGGAAGGTTGTATGATTCTAAGAACTTGTCCATTTCTTCTGGGTTGTTCAATTTGTTGGCATATAACTGTTTTGTAATATTCTCTTATAAGCCTTAGTATTTCTGTGGTATCTGTTGTTATTTCTCCTCTGCCATTTTTTAAAAAAAAATTATTTTTATTTATTTTGGCTGCCTTGGGTCTTCATTGCTGTGCGCAGGCTTTCTCTAGTTGCAGCAAGCGGGGGCTACTCTTCATTGCAGTGTGCGGGCTTCTCGTTGCGGTGGCTTCTCTTGTTGCGGAGCACGGGCTCTAGAGCGCAGGCTCAGTAGTTGTGGTGTGCGGGCTTAGTTGCTCCGCGGCATGTGGGATCTTCCCAGACCAGGGATCAAACCCATGTCCCCTGCACTGGCAGGTGGATTCTTAACCACTGCGTCACCAGGGAAGTCCCTCCTCTTCCATTTTTGATTTTATTTATCAGAGTCTTCTCTTTTTTTCTTAGTCTGGCCAAAGGTTTCTCAATTTTGTTTATCTTTTCAGAGAACTGGCTCTGTTGGATTGATCTTTTCTATTGTTTTTTGTTTTTAGTCTCTATTTCATTTATTTCTGTTCTGATCTTTATTACTTCCTTCCTTTTACTGACTTTGGGCTTCATTTGTTCTTCTTTTTCTACTTCCTCTAGATGTAAGGTTAAATTATTTATTTGGTATTTTTCTTATTTCTTGAGGTAAGCCTGTATTGCTGTAAACTTCCATCTTAGTACCACTTTTTTTTTTTTTTTTTTTTTTTTTTTCGCGGGCCTCTCTCTTTTTTGGCCTCTCCCATTGCAGAGCACAGGCTCCGGACGCGCAGGCTCAGCAGCCATGGCTCAGAGGCCCAGCCGCTCCGCGGCATGTGGGACCCTCCCGGACCGGGGCATGAACCCACGTCCCCTGCATCGGCAGGCAGACTCTCAACCACTGCTCCACCAGGGAAGCCCTTAGTACCACTTTTGCTGCATCCCTTAGATTTTGCTTTGTTGAATTTTCATTTGGATTTGTTGTCAGGTATTTTTTGATTTCTCCTTTGATTTCATCACTGACCCAATAGTTGTTCATTAGCATGTTGTTCAGTGTCCACACATTTGCGATTTTTTTTTAACTTTCTTCTTGTAGTTGGTTTCTAGTTTCATACTATTTTGATCAGAAAAGGTACTTTCGAAAAGATATAATTTCAAATCTTTTAAAATTTATTGAGAGTTGTTTTGGGTTCCAATATATGGTCTGTCCTTGAGAAAGTTTCCCATGCACTTGAGAAAAATGTGTTTTCTGCAGCATTTGGATGGAATGTTCTATACAAATCTATCAAATCCATCTGGTCTGATATTTCAGTTAAGGCTACTGTTTCCTTGTTGACTTTCTGTCTGAATGATCTACCCATTGATGTTAAGTGGGATGTTAAAGTTCCCTACTATTATTGTGTTGTCAACTTCTCCTTTTAAATCTGTTGATAATTGCTTTCTGTATTCTGGTGGTCCTAATGTTAGGTGCATATATATTAATCACTGTTATGTGTTCTTGATGAATTGTCCACTTTATCATTATATACTGTCCATTGTCTATTGTTACCTTTTTTGCCTTGAAGTCTATTTTGTCTGATGTGAGTGTGGCTATACCTGCTTTCTTTTGGCTGCAATTTGCTTGAAGCATCATCTTCCATTCCTTCACTTTGAGTTTATGTTTGTCCTTAGAGCCAAGATGAGTCTCCTGGAGGCAGCATATAATTGTGTCTTGTTTTTTAATCCATCCAACCACTCTATCTTTTGCCTCGTGAATTCAATCCATTTACATTTAGGGTGATTATTGATAGATGAGGACTTAGTACTGCCATTTATTCTTTTGTTTTCTGGTTGCTCTATATCTCCATTGTTTCTTTTTCCTTGTATTTCAATCTACCATTTTGGTTTGGTGGTTTTCTCTGATGTTTTTCTCAGTTTCCTCTTTTTTTATGTTTTGTGTCTCTGCTTTAGATTTATGTTTTATGTATTAGGTTTGTGTACAACATCTCATAGATAAAATAGTTCCTTTTCTGCTGATAGCATCTTATCTTCATTTACCTATATAAGTTACGTCCTTTTCCTCATCCCTGTTCATGTTTTTGTTTCTCAAATTACCCCTCTTTATGTTGTGAGTTTGTTACCAAATTGAAGTAGCTATAGTTATGTTTTCTTCTTTTTTCCTCTTTAACATTTATGCTATAATAAAATGTTAAAAAAAAAAACCTACTCTGGGGACTTCCCTGGTAGTCCAGTGGTTAAGACTGCGCTCCCAACACAGGGGACACGGGTTCAATCCCTGGTCGGGGAGCTAAGATCCCACATGCCGTGAGACATGGCCTAAAAAATTTTTAAAAACAAAAACAAAAAACCTATTCTGATATAGAGTTACAGTTTTCTGATTCTGTCTATTTATTACCTATTCAAAGTTTTGTGTCCTTTTTTGCCTTTTTGTTTCTGGTAGAAGAGTTCCTTTCAACATTTCTCATAAGGCAGATCTAGTGTTAATGAGCTCCCTCAGCTTTGTTTGGGAAACTCTTTATTTCTCCTTCATATCTGAATGATAACTTTGCTGGATAGAGTATTATTGGGTGACAGTTTTTACCTTTCAGTATTTTGAGAATGTCATTCGACTCCCTCCACTGACCTGTGGAATTTCTGCTAAGAAATCTGCTGATAGCCTAATGTGGGTTCCTTTGTGGGTTACCATCCTTTTCCCCCTGCCTTTAAATTCTTTCTGTGTCATTGACTTTTGGCAGTTTTAGTATAAGGGGTCTTGGAGAAGGTCTTTTTTGCATTGAGGCAATTAGGTTTTCTCTTAGCTTCATGGACTTGTATATCCACTTCCTTCCCCAGACTTGGGAAATTCTCAGCTATTATTTCTTTAAATAAACTCTCTGCTCCCTTCTCCCTCTCTTCTTCTGGGATGTCCATTACCCTACTATTGCCCTTTCTAAAAGGGTCAGCTAGCTCTCGTAGAATTTACTCATTTAAAAATATATATTTTAATTCTCTTTCCTCTTCTCCTTGTATCATTTCTATATTTCTGTCTTCAAGCTCACTAATTCTCTCTTGCATGTGGTCTGCTCTATTTCCACTGCTTTGTAATGCATTCTTCAACTCATTTACTGAGTTCTTCAGCTCCAGAATTTCTGATTGGCTCGTTTTAGTTTCAGTCTCTTTGGTAAAGTATTCCTTTTGTTCATTAATTTTATTCCTGAACTCATTGAACTTTCTTTTTTTTTTTTTTTGCGGTACGCGGGCCTCTCACTGCTGCAGCCTGTCCCGTTGCGGCTCAGCGGCCATGGCTCACGGGCCCAGCCGCTCCGCGGCATGTGGGATCCTCCCAGACCGGGGCACGAACCCACGTCCCCTGCATCGGCAGGCGGACTCTCAACCACTGCACCACCAGGGAAGCCCTCATTGAACTTTCTGAGTTTTCTTGTAACTCATTGAGTTTTATAATAGCCATTTTGAATTTTCTATCAGTTATATCTCAATATTCTGTGATTTTCAGTTTGGTTTCTGGAGAATTGTCATTTTCTTTTTGTGGTACAGTGTTACTGTGGTTCTTCATGGTGCTTGATGAGTTGTTCCTCTGCTAGCTCATTTCAACTGGCAAACACCTTTCTTCTTTAGGTAAAGCTTTTTTTATCTTGTTTCTAACAATTCAACAGGTTAGGCCCTTCTTTTATCTTCCAGTAGGTGGTGCTATACCACAAGTTTTTGGTTTCTCTTACCTGCGCTGCCTCTGGTTATGTTTGACAGTCAGCACTTTGCACTTTCTACCGCCTCCATCAGAGGTATCAGCCAGTGCCCTAGTTGTCACTGCTTATGCCTCCAGTGTCGTTGGTGCCATGCTGCTGCTGGTGTGGCTGGTGTCACTGCCTGGTGCACCAGGATGGTGGACAATTCTGCCATGTTTAGGACCTGCTGAGTTGCAGGCACTCCCACTGCAGAAAGGGGGATAGCTCAGGTGGCACAGGAACCTCTGCTGTGTTCAGTATTGTCAGGTTTGAGGACTCTGCCGCTGTAAGCAGGGGACGAGGAGAGAGAGTCATGGCTACCTCCACAGCTGGAGAGACAGGGTCCCAGACCCTACTGCTACTGCTGCCCAGTTATCTGTGGCTGTGGGCACCACTGCAGCCAGGAGGCCAGAGCTGTATTCACCACCTCCCCTGTCGCTACTGAGTTTTCTGGGACTGCAGGTTCAATTGCCATGGCTGGGGGACCAGAACTGCAGGTACCACCTCCACTGTTCCCCAAGTTCCACCTCTGTGTGTTCTAGTCCACCCACCTTTAGGTGTATGGATATGTGGAATTCTCCAGTGTCCTGGTGTGTTGGGCAGAGGCACTTTTGTTGAGTCATGGATGTTTTACTGATAGTAGATAGAAGGAGAGAGACAAAGAGAGCGTCTCCCTTTGCCATGATGCTGATATCACTCTCCATTCACTTTTAATGGAGTTAATGATACAGATGGTTCCCAACTTATGATAGTTCAACTTATGATTTTTCAACTTTACAATGATGCGAAAGCGATACACATTCAGTAGAAACCATACTTTAAATTCCGAATTTTGATCTTTTCCCGGGCTAGTGATATGCAGTACTATACTCTCTTGTGATGTGGGGCAGTGACAGTGAGCCACAGCTCCCAGTCAGTCATGCGATTACAAGGGTAAACAACTGATATACTTACAATCATTCTGTACCCAGACAACCATTCTGTTTTTCACTTTCGATACAGTATTCAATAAATTACATGAGATATGCAACATTTTATTATAACATTGGCTTTGTGTTCGGTGATTTTGCCAAACTGTAGGCTATTTTTGTAAGTGTTCTGAGCACGTTTAAGGTAGGCGAGGCTAAGCTATGATGTTTGATAGGTTAAGTGAATTAAATTCATTCTCAAGTTATGGTATTTTCAACTTACAGTGGGTTTATTGGGATTTAACCCCATCATAAGTTGAGGAAGATATGTATTTGGGGCTTATACCAATTTTTATACTATTTGCTTAATCAAATAGTTTTAATTATTCAATTTCCCCTCTTTTAATTTGTTAGGTATATATTCTTCAGTGGTCACGCTATAAATTACAACCTGAACACTTGACTTATTGCAGTTAAATACAAATTTTACCATTTCCTGATAATGCTAGATCCTTAGAACACTTCAATTCCATTTGTCTCCATTTTCATTATTTTTGCCTTGTATTTGAATTCTACATATATTTTAAATTCTGTAGGACATTATTAGTATTGTTTTTCTTATACGGTTAACTTTCAGTTATATTTAACCACATTGTTTTTGGTTCTCTTCATTCCTACTTGTATTTTCATACTTCTCTCTGGGATCGTTTTCCTTCTGACTGAAGAATTCTTCTCAGCATTTATTTCAGTACAGCTTACTGATGATATATTCTCTCTTTCTGTTTGTTTAAAAGCATCTTTATTTCACCTTTAGTTCTAAAAGGATATTTTCACTAGGTTGCACATTTTTTTTAATGTCTTATTGTACTGTTTTATTGCTTTCATTGTTTCTATTAAGAATCAGGTTAATGTCTTCTAATTGCTCCTTCAAGGATATTGCGTCCTTTTCCTCTGAGTGCTTTTAAGATTTTCTCTTTGATTTTCAACTGTTTAAATATGATGTGCCAAGGAGTGGTTTTCTTTGTTTTATACTACTGAACTTCTTGAATCTGTGTATTGATATCTTTCATCATTTTTGGAAAACCATCTGCCATTATCTCTTCAAATATATTTTCTTCCTCATTATTTCCTCTCTTTCCATGATTCCTATTTCACATATGTTAGCACTTCTAACTGTGACCAACAAGTTTCTTACACTGCATTCTTTTTTATTCATATACATATTTCATTTTTGTCTTTGATTCCATGTTTCAGTTTGGACCTGTCACTCCTTTTACTTTTTCACTATGTCCAATCTGCTATTAAACCTATCAGTTAGGTTCATTGAGCTCTTGTTGGGTTTCCAACCCAATTAGCTATACTGTGATTCATTTCTAACGCTAACTACCCAGACTTAACATCAGACTCTTAAGGGCTTAGTCCTCCACGAGACTGACCTTACTTCAGATGCTAGCCACAGTTCAGCTGGTCCCCAGGCCACCCTCACTTCTAACCAAGTGGCTGCAAATTCAGGAGTTCCCATGTCCCCCTCAGAGTCAATAGCTTACTAGAATGATGCAAAGAACTCAGAAAAACACTATACTTACAATCACAATTTTATTGTAAAGAATACAGATCAGGAATAGCCAAATGGAGACACATAGAGAAAGGTCTGAGAGGGAACATGGAGCTTCTATGCCCTCTCCTTGTGGAATCTGGGCATGTTACTCTGTTGGCACATCATTGTATTTTAAATCCTGGCTTGCTGACTCCAATATCTGTATTACCTGTTGGTCGGCTTCCATTTGTACAATTTATGATAGTAATAAATATGACCATTTAAGAGGTTGTATCAAAGAACATTTTAATCCAAATGGTAGATAGTGAACCGCGGTGCTCTATGTTAGATAGTAAAATGTAGTCAAAATACATCAACTCATTCAAAAGTTAGCACTGAGAAATAAAATATAACAATGGGACATTAAAACTTACTCTTTGCATTCTGTTGGTAATATTTACTCCATAAAGATAGAAAATGAACCATACCAGGTTTATCTGAATCCTTAAAAATCGTTATCAGTGTCTCCTTCTAAGAAAAGCAGAAGGTATTATAGGAAAGACTACAATAATATTAACTATAATACTGTTATATAGATGAGGACATGGCATACTATACAATCTATATGACTTTTATCTAAGGTCAATAAGTTGGTGAAAAGGGAAAAGTGAGAGTACAGCTTATTGCCTCTGACAGTTTTTATAATATTCGGCCACTATCCATCATATGTAATGTTATTGTCTCTTCTTTTAGCCGTCTTTTCCCTTTCTTTCCTCAGGTATCCTTTTATTTCTTATATTTTCATTTTTCATCTCTTTTTTTTCAGTTTCCTCATTTGATACCTGTAGACATTGTATACATCCACTTCTGTTATGAAGCCCCTAACCTTTAAGACACTTAAGGCATACAAATGAATGATTGTATATTCCAGTAAAAATTCCCTAAGCCACTTTAAAAAAATTCTATACAATATAATGATGCTGTTAGAGTTTGGAAAACTATTTCTTCTAATTTATTTCAGATAAAAAATCACTTTATAACACCATATATTTAAAAGTATATACATACTGTTTAATGATCTCAAAATACATGTAATTTAACTATTTTTTAATTTATTTAAATATCTCTCAGAGTTGATGTTTTCCGTTTACTAATTTCTAGAAATACCATTTTTCATTACCAGAAAAAAAAGTTAAAATTACAACTATAAAATGTGTTTTTATTTGCTGGAGTTTTATATTGAAATGGATGCAGTCTTCATTCATGAAAGCTAGTTCTTTGTATTCTTTAATAACTCATTAGTAAAATAAAGAATACTATTATAAGAGACAAATCTATTGATAAAATAAGTTGAGCAATATTATGTGGCATTCTACAACATGACACTTCTGTTTTGCTTTATGCTTTTAGTTTTGGGAATACAACAAAAGAAAATGCTCATCATAGAAATATACTGAAAATTTGTAAGAAGGAAGTCTTTATTATAAGTGCAAGCTTCTCTCCTCAGCTTCAAAATAAGATGCTTCCCTTTTCACTTTTTTTTCAGTTCAATAAACAGTTATTGAGTGGATATTCTGTGGAGATACAAAAAAATAAAGTCTGTATTTTTGTAGAGTTTATGGTAGAACCTGGTAGAAGAGACAGATTGAAAAAACAGTAATTTTAATACAGTGTGATGAATGCTATGATAAAGTTTATCCATGGTGCTATGACAGCATATACAAGGATCAGTGAGCCTTGACTAGAGATCAAGGTTGGCTTCTTATAGGAAATAATGCCTGAGCTAAATGTTGAAAGAGGAAGAAGAGTTAACTAGGAAAAGGAAAAGGAGCATAGGGTTTTTCCTGGCTGAAAGAAAAACACGAAGGTTTGAACCAGTATGAGGCTTATAGAAAACTCTGAAATGAAGTTGGAGAGTTAGGCCAAATAGTTTTCCAGAATATTTGAACAAAGCAAAGATGAAAATAGGCCATTGGACAAATTTTTAAATTCCTATCATAGGGAATGAAATATATATCCATCTTTAGTTGACATTTAATAAAGTTGAATACTTTCTTTTGTGTAACACTCCTAAAGAGAACATTTAAATCTGTTGCAGTATTTGAATTATGTTAGTATGGATATTTGTTCATAATTTGAATGTGTTTTCCTTAAATTCCTAATGCATTACGTTAAGAAACTAAACCTATAAATTTTCTAAATGTATTGAATTAGAATAAACTCTGAATGGAACCAATTAGTTTTTCCCATTCAAGTCTCTTTTTATAACTATTTGTTAACTATTTGTTATCTTTTTTAAAATCTTTTGTAGAATTCCTGTGCCTCAGCCAGAAACTTCTGCACAAAGAAAAGGAAGTAAACCAGACATGCCAATCACCTTCCAATGTATGTTGCTTTGACGATGATGATGATGATGATTTATAAAGTCTTTATGGAACACTGTTATATACAGATTGCTGTTTTATTTGATTCTGCATTTTTGGGTCATGCCTGCCACTAGCATAATATAAGTACTTGTATTAAACTATATGTAGCTAGTTATTTTTGTTTCTATTTTTATTTAGCTTAAGTCCTTGTCAAAAGTACTGGTCCCAAATTTAGAACAATTTGGTATCATCACCAAAGTGCAAGTAAATATAAATAAACTTGTTTATATTAAGCACTTATTAAGTTGTTTCTTTGGTGGTACATCTCTTCAAATGTACTATTTTGAATTAACAGAAGAATACTAAAGTAGGAAGTTTAATTTTTATTTGACAATAAATATAGGTAAAGCTTAAAAGGTAGTTGTAGTTCCTTTCTTTGCTGTTAGGTTGACTGGTTTGAATATTTGGGTTCATTTCTGAAGTGATTTCATGACACAATTTAGTTCTGGTAGGGTATCTTTAGAGTGGTTTTGTTTAAATCAGATGTTATAAGGGGTCATCTCTCTAAACTTTTTAGCACTTTAGATCCTTCTTGCTTTTTGAGTTACTCTTATTTGGGGATTGACTTCTAGTCAGTCTGACAGATTAACAACCCACAAAGGTCCCAGGTTTTGGCACCAAAAAAAAAAAGAACCCACAAAGGGATCTGGACTATACCCCCCAAAAAAATAAAAGATAGAAAATAAGGGGAAGATCATTATAATATAAATATATAACCAAGCTGAAAGCAAGAGTGAAAAATCCCTAAGTGACAGAAACAAAAGAATTTAAATTTAGTGGTGAGTAGGAACTAAAACTAAAACTGCTCTTGGGCATTTCAGAACTAGATAGAGGCCTAAATGATCATAGGCTGAGGTGTAATAACGACATGGAAAAGAGAGTCCAGACCACAGGCCTCTTACATGTGAAGTAGAACTAATATAAAGTTGGAAGGTTATTAAGGTCCAGATAAATTATTCCCATCAGCATGGGGAAGTATCAAGGAGCTTCCTGTATTCCCTGGGCAATGGGTAGGAAAAATTGAATTGACTTAGTACCCACTGAATTGAATTAGAACCCTTATTAAACATCAAATTCTATTCCATTGGTCTATATGTATGTCCCTATGTCAGTATCACAATGTTTTGATTACTGTAGCTTTGTATCAAGTTTTGAAATTGGGGTGTATGAGTCCTCCAACGTTGTTCTTCTTGTTCAAGATTGCTTTAGCATTCGGGACTCCTTGTAATTCCATATGAATTTAAGGATCCATTTTACCATTTTTGCAAAATAGGCTTTTGAGATTTTGATAGGGATTGCATTGAGTCTGCAGATTGTTTTGGATAGTATTGACATCTTAATAATATTAACTCTTCTAGTCCATGAACATGGGATTTCTTTCTGTTCATTTTTAGACATTCTTTAATTTATTTCAACAATGTTTTGTAGTGTTCAGTACACAAGTCATTCACCTCTTGCTTAAAGTTATTCCTAGGTATTTTATTCTTTTAGTTGCTATTATATTTAGAATAGGTTTCTTAATTTCCTTTTGAATCTCATTATTGGTCTGTGGAGATTTTTTTTTCTTTTTTAGTGAGTTTAGGTAGTTTCTTTGCTTTTAGGAATTTGTTTCATCTAGGTTTTCTAATTTGTTGGTATATGATTGTTCATAGTGTTCTATTATAATCATTTTTATTTCTGTAATAAATCACATTTTCATTTCTGCATTTAGTTTTTGTGTCTTCTCTCCTTGGGGAGAAGGTCAGTTGAGGTAAAGATTATCAATTTTGTTGGTCTTTACATAGGACAAGCTTTTGGTTTCTTAGATTCTATTATTTTTTCTATTCTCTATTTCATTTATATTTACTCTAAGCATAATTACTTCTTTTTCTTAACTTTGGGTTTAGTTTTCTCTTTTTCTAGTTCCTCAAAGTTTAATGTTACGTTATTGAATGAGATCTTTCTTTTTTTTTTAACATCTTTATTGGAGTATAATTGCTTTACAATGGTGTGTTAGCTTCTGCTTTATAACAAAGTGAATCAGTTATACATATACATATGTCCCCATATCTCTTCCCTCTTGCGTCTCCCTCCCTCCCACCCTCCCTATCCCACCCCTCTAGGTGGTCACAAAGCACCGAGCTGATCTCCCTGTGCTATGTGGCTGCTTCCCACTAGCTATCTATTTTACGTTTGGTAGTGTATACATGTCCATGCCACTCTCTCACTTTGTCACAGCTTACCCTTCCCCCTCCCCATATCCTCAAGTCCATTCTCTAGTAGGTCTGTGTCTTTATTCCCGTCTTGCCCCTAGGTTCTTCATGACCATTTTTTTTAGATTCCATATATATGTGTTAGCATACGGTATCTATTTTTCTCTTTCTGACTTACTTCACTCTGTATGATAGTCTCTAGGTCCAGCCACCTCACTACAAATAGCTCAATTTCATTTCTTTTTATGGCTGAGTAATATTCCATTGTATATATGGGCCACATCTTCTTTATCCATTCATCTGTCGATGGACACTTAGGTTGCTTCCATGTCCTGGCTATTGTAAATAGAGCTGCAATGAACATTTTGGTACCTGACTCTTTTTGAATTATGTTTTTCTCAGGGTATATGCCCAGTAGTGGGATTGCTGGGTCGTATGGTAGTTCTACTTTTAGTTTTTTAAGGAACCTCCATACTGTTCTCCATAGTTCTTTTTTTTAATATCAGTATTTCTGCTGTAAATTTCCCTCAGATCACCACTTTCACTGCATCTTATAAGTTTTTATGTTGTATTTTCATTTTTGCTCATCTCAAGGTATTTTATAATTTCCCTTGTGACTTCTTATTTGACCTATTAGTTGCTTAAGAGTGTGTTGTTTAATTTCCACATATATGTGAATTCTCTAGCTTTCCTTCTGTTGTTAATTTCTAGCTTCATTCTATTGTGGTCAGAAAAGATACTTTGTATTATGTGATTCTTTTTAAATTTATTGAGGCTTATTTTGTGGCCTAACATATGGTCCATCCTGGAGATATTTCGTGTATTTTTGAAAAGAATGTATTCAACTGTTGTAGAAATATATATTTAAAGAAGTTTAGCTTCTACCCCTGTTCCCTGCATCCTCTTCCTTCTCCACCATTATAGGTAACTTTTTAATTCATTCTATGGTATGTCTTTTCATTGATTTTTTTATAATATAAGAAGGTATGTGTGTATATCAGAGAGAGAGAAAGAGTCACACCCCCCCCCTTTCTTAGATAAACGTACAACTACCTTTGAGAGCAATTTGACAAGACCTAATTTATTGAAAATGTTACACTTTGTGACCTATATGTTGGGCACACTGGGAGACATGTTCTAAGATGAGTATTGGAGCATTGTTTAAAATAGGAAAACTCTTTTACATTCATTATTTTTTTCTTTTTTTAATTGAGGTATAATTAGCGTGTAACATTATATTAATTTCACGTGTGCAACATAATGATTTGATATTTGTATATATAGCAAAACGATTCCCACAGTAAGTCTAGTTAACATTCGTCACCATACATAGTTACAAAAAATTTTTTTCTTGTGATGAAAACTTTTAAGATCTACTCTCTTAGTAAGTTTCAAATATGCAATATGATATTAACTATAGTCACCATGCTGTACATTACATCTCCATGACTTACTTATTTTATAACTGGAAATTTGTACCTTTTGACCCACTTCACCCACCCGCTCCCAAACCCCTACCCCTGGCAACCACCAATCTGTTCTCTGTATCTATGAGCTTGTTTTTTTCTTGGGGGGAGGTCTGTCTTTTTTTTTTATTCCACATGTGAGATCATACAATATTTGTCTTTCTCTGTCTGACTTATTTAACTTAGCATAATGTCCTCAAGTTTCATCCATGTCAAGATTTCATTGTTTTCATGGCTGAATAATATTCCACTGTATATACACCACCTGTTCTTTATCCATTCTTTCATTGATGGGCCTTTAGGTTGTTTTCAGGTCTTGGCTATTGTAAATAGTACTACAGTGGACAGGGGGGTGTATATATCTTTTTTTTAATGTTATTTTTTAACCATTATGCTTATTGTATTTTTTTTTTACAGCAGGTTCTTATTAGTTATCCATTTTATACATATTAGTGTGTATATGTCAATCCCACTCTCCCAATTCATCACACCACCACCCCGCCCCAAAGCGGGGTGTATATATCTTTTTGAGTTAGTGTTTTTTATTTCTTTGGATAAATACCCAGTAGTGGAATTGCTGGATCATATTGTTGTTCTATTTTTACTTTTTTGAGGAACATCCATACTGTTCTCCGTAGTGGCTGCACCAATTTACGTTCCCACCAACAGCATATGAGGGTTCGCTTTTTGCCACATCCTCACCAACACTTGTTATTTCTTGTCTTTTTGATAATAGCCATTTTAACAGGTGTCAGATGATATCTCGTGGTTTTGGTTTGCATTTCCCTAATAGTGATGTTGAACATCTCTTTTATGTACTTGTTGGCCATCTGTATGTCTTCTTTGGAAATATGTCTATTCAGATCCTCTGCCCCCTTTTTAATCACATTGTTTATTTGTTTGTTTGTTTGTTATCGAGTTGAACAAGTTCTTTATATATTTGGATATTAACCCCTTATCAGATATGTGATTTGCAATCATTTTCTCGCATTCTGTAGGTTACCTTTTCATTTTGTTGATGGTTTCCTTTGCCATGCAGAAGTTTTTTAGTTTGATGTAGTCCCATTTGTTTATTAACTGCAGTTTTAATGAATGAATTAGATCTATATGTGTTAACATGGTTACTGATGTATTTCCAGATATGTTTCATGATAGCTTTGGAAATTACTGTGTCTGTAAATTCAAAAGCCACTCATTTTGTGAATATATAGCTAATTTGTTTATGTGATTTAATTGTGCTAGTTATTTTGAAGACTACAAAGTTTAACATCTTATTGTTTGTATCTGGTAACTTAGATAAGTAAGACATACATTGAAAAGTTCACAATAACAGTACTACTGAGATCATAAGACATTATAGGTAGCCTCTGACTTACACAGTTCTTTAAAAAGTCTATTATACTTGCTACCAAGCATAGATCTGATCACTGATTGAAATACTCTGTTTTTTCTAGACTTGTAGATCTTGCACCAGCATGGGGTCAGTGAAGGCAAGGGGGAAAGAGGCAAAGGAAATAGCTCCTCTCCGACCCCCATGCCTCCATACACCCCTACCTATCACTCTTATCCACATAATGAAATGCTTAGAGTAGATTTTGTGAAGAAAAATCACTATGCCTATACACATACATTTATACCATGTCCTTTTTCACCTCACAACCTAAATGTGGTCTTCTCTGAAATTTTTCCTCATTAAAACATAAATCCATTCTCACCAGAAATAAGGGTAAAATGAATCATTAAAATAACAGTGATCACTATAATTCTGGTATATAATTAGATATATACAAAAATATAATTTTGCTAGTAATTAACCTGTATCTTAGTTATGCATTAGGCTTAAACAATAATGTTTTTCATTTGGTAATTTTAGTAATATTCAAGCTAAAAATAAAAGCATTCTAGTATATAATTTTCCATCTTATTTTTAGAAAAACCTGAGCTCTAGATGTATTTTGTCTCCTAATTATTGCCTTTGAAATCTTGCTATTCACAACCAGTGACTGCCAATATCTCTTGTACTGATTTCATACCCATTTGTATTAATTATGAACATATAATTGGGATAGTTAATTACAGTCCCAAGTTACTAAATTAAAAAACAATGCATGGGGCTTCCCTGGTGGCGCAGTGGTTGAGAGTCCACCTGCTGATGCAGGGGACACGGGTTCGTGCCCCAGTCCGGGAAGATCCCACATGCCGTGGAGCGGCTGGGCCCGTGAGCCATGGCCACTGAGCCTGCGCGTCCGGAGCCTGTGCTGTGCAACGGGAGAGGCCACAACAGTGAGAGGCCCGTGTACCGGGAAAAAAAAAAAAGCATTATTTTTTCAGAAGAACTTTTCATGTAAACATTAAACCTTGCCAGTTCTTAACACTCAAATAAGAAAACAGCCATAGAAAATATTCTGACTTATTCCTGACAGTGTCAATCATAGGATTTTTTTTTTCCTATGCAATGGATGTAATTACTTAATTTTTAAAGATTGGAATGGCCCATAACTTGTTCTTTGTGTGCATTATTTTAGAACAAATCAGTCAGGAATTCTCACTATAACTTGGGTTGTAATAGCTACTTATTGCTAATCTAATTATGTACTTTTATTAGTTTGGGTAAGGGAAATTCATTTCTAGAAGATAAAAAGGATAAATCATTGCCCAATCCTTACTTTACTCCTATTAACTTTGAGTTTTTCTCTTGGCTTTTATTGTTTCCTTTCCTTTTCATGTGTGATTAAATTTTTTATCCTTTTCGTTTGTTATCAAGCGTTATTGTAGGAAGTTAAGTGTGTTCATCAACTAAATTTTAAGTTTAAAAAAATACTCTTGTAATATCACAGTGTTTTGAATACCTGGTAAGAAGTTCACCTCTTCATCTTCTCTAAAAATTCAATGTAGTATTTTACCTCGTAATAAATTTTCAGTCTCTGTCTAGGTTTAAGAAACCAAGAAAGTAGTCTGGGGATATAGAATAAAGTTCAAAAACAGAAGTGATATATTAACCACACTGAAACCTTGCTGTTGAAACACCCTTCTGTCTCAGCATGGTTTTTTATGCTAGGAAGATAATAAATGCCAAGGCATAGGCAGCCTACAATGAAGCAATTCAGCAACCTTGCTAAACTCTGGAACAGTTGCTGTCAGCTTGCCTTAACTAGCAGAACTGACAGTGTGAGAAGTTCCAACATCTCTTTTTTTTCTGATTCTTCTCTATGTCTTCAGTTCCCAGGGTGTATTATTTAATTAAAATATTATTTTAGCAAATTCCTTAGTGTAGTATTTGGTACATAATAGGTGCTCAATAATTATTTGCTGAGTGAATTGAATGAATGGATAAATGTCATAATGTGTAAGAGGGAAATTATATTCTGCCTTAGAAACTAAATATGTTAGATAAATTGTACATAAATGATAAACTGACTTGATGATAGAGAACAATTAAGAGTTGAAGTGGTCTTTCATTTCAATTTAGTTCCCTCTTTGTTTTCCATATGTTATTTATATCTGAAAGGAATATCATATCAACGGTCCTTTTGAAAGAGACTTATATCCAAAAAATAGACTGCATTCTGTGTGTGTTCAGGATACTTTTAGCAAAGATTAACAAAATTTTATTTTAAGCTTAAATTCCACCAATAGTGTGTGGAGGTCCAATCTCTAAAGGTTATTATTCTCATGAATTTTACTTAACTTGAATTTGTCACTGAATATAAAAGGAATGTTTGTTTATTTAAGAGCATTTAGGAAATATAGAAAAGTATAAAGAAGATAATTACAAATCTCGTTAATTCCAGAAACAGAAAAAACAATATTACTTTTTAATATTTTGGAGTAAAAGTTTATTTTGAAGGTGAATTCTAGTTCTTTCCTCACTTTAATAAGAGTTACCTTTTGGACATTCAGTTTACATTTTGTAGGTGGTTGATTTTTAAAGTTAATTAAGCTATTTCTCATTAATCTGTGCTTGTTTTGTAGTGATTTACCTGATTTGGTTAGTTTATAGGTCTCAATTGTGTTCATCTCGCTTCTTTAACAGGTCAAGAAAGGACAAGAACTGGTCGCATAGGGAAAGCCAGAAAAACTATAAGTGATAAATGGGAAAGTCAGATGTGGAGAGAAAAGAAGTTTGGCTTAATAAGTCACCTACGATACAGCTGTATTTATCCTGAAAGTATTCCACGGAGATTTGTTTTAGAACACAGAAATTTTCTTACCCAGCAGTATAATTCTCAGCCTGCAAAATACATACCACAAGAAGGAAGACCCCCAAATCTTTATGATTTTAAGAGTGCCCTAGTCCTTGGACATTTTGAAGTAACCATCTTAGGTAAGTCACCTGTTCTTCTCTTTGAATATTGTTAATTTGACATAATTTAAATATAGATGATACTATTTTGCTTTAAAAAATTAAGCGCGCCACATCCCCACCACCAAAAAAGTTAAGCCCAAGGAGAACTCCTGTTTGGCTCAAACCAAAGGAATGGAGCACTAATTCTGGAATACATTATTAAGCTTTAATTGTGGGCATTTAAATATTGGCAAGTCCTTAGAAAGTACTGGGGAGAGAAGAATGGGAACCAAGGGAACTTTCCTTAGCCCTGACTCTCCTACTACCTCTAAAACTGATTCACTTATCCTTTAGCCACCACTTTCTTGCTCATATTCTCTACCTCTTTCTCAGTGCATCTGAACCACTGAAGGGTAAAATGTAGGTTAAAGAGAAAGGCATACTAATTGAGAGAAGATTCTATGAACAGACGTCTGTTTAGCCTGTGAAGAAAATAAAATTCTCAAGTAACAAGTTGAACAGAAGGAAGCTATTCAAAAAACTATCTTGTCTGACAAGGGACAATAAACTGATTTTCTCAGGTTGTTCTAAACTGACAGGTAGCTATAGAACTTATAAAAATTTAAAGTCAACACATTTTTAAACTTATGTTTATTTTTTAATTTTTTAAATTTTGGCTGTGTTGGGTCTTTGCTGCTGCGTGCGGGCTTTCTCTAGTTGCGGCAAGCAGGGGCTACTCTTCGTTGCAGTATGTGGGCTTCTCATTGCGGTGGCTTCTCTCGTTGTGGAGCATGGGCTCTAGGCTCGTGGGCTTCAGTAGTTGTGGCCTGCGGGCTCAGTAGTTGTGGTTCACGGGCTCTAGAGCGCAGGCTCAGTAGTTGTGGTGCATGGGCTTAGTTGCTCCATGGCATGTGGGATCTTCCCGGACCAGGGATCGAACCCGTGTCCCCTGCATTGGCAGGCAGATTCTCAACCACTGTGCCACCAGGGAAGCCCAACTTACATTTATTTTTAAAGTTTGTTTCTCATGAATGAAAAATGTACACAAAAATTAATTATAAAATAAAATCTTAACCAAAATGAGCTACTCTCTAGGCTTTTATTTGTACTTGAAAGGAAGATCTTGTTACCTTAAAATGAAAGAATGATGAAGTGCCATTAGTAAATTAATTAAATGCCTGAAAGAGGATGCATTTCATAGAGTTTTGCACCTACAGTACTGAAGTGAATTACCTTGCCCTTAATCAAGATTCCTGTTTCCCCTTTACTCTCTCCCACTCCTTCTGCCCTACTTCCTCACACGTAAATATGTACATACATGTGATTGTGTATATGTATATAATCTATGGAAAGTATAAATTCCCATTGACTCTGTTAGACCTTCTCAGACCTAAGTTTCAAATGCTTCTTTTTCCTAGACTGCATTGCTTGTTATCTTTGGGTAACTTATCAATCTTAGTTTTATATCTAAGAAACAAAAATTATAGTGGAGATTTTTCATACATCACAAAAAGTAACCATGAAAACCATGAGTTCATCTGGAATCACAGAAATTGAATACTTCTCTTCTTTTCAACATGTCACTGATCCTCTAAACATCTCAGCTGTCTTATAAATATTGTGAACCTTTGTAGCTTTACTATGCATCACCTAAAAGCAAGAATCAGATATAAAGAAGGCAAATTTGTCATTCTGCCCAACCAGCTGTAATCCATGTTAGAATTGGGCTGTTTTATATCCTACCATTTTTCAAGGACATAAGTGGATTTACAGGGATAAAAGACAGTGAAAATATGTATGGATAAAACAAAACAGAGCATTTAAAAGGATACAGAAAAAGTAGGTATTACTAGGTGCCTATAAATAACAAATAATTACCATTCGGTGGTAATTTTCTGTGAGCTTTCTGGCAGGAAGGGAGAAAAAGGATTGTTCCTAATGAGGTACTTAATTTTAAAGGTAAAAGAAGCCTGGATATCTTCTAGTCGTAACCCCCTAGCTAGGTAAAAGCCAGGCCATGATTAAAAATCATGTCTTAATCCCCTACCCCTATACTGTCCCTCCCCCTTCCCTCTCCCCCCTGATAACAACTAACTTGTTCTCTATATCTGTGAGTCTGCTTCTTTTTTGTTATACTCACTCACTTGTTTATTTCTTTGGATTCCACATGTAAGTGATATCATATAGTATCTGTCTTTCTCTATCTGACTTATTTCACTTAGCATAATGCCCTCCAAGTCCATCCATGTTGCTGCAAATGGCAAAATTTCATTCTTTTTTATGGCTGAGTAGTATCCCATTGTACACGTATACCACATCTTCTTTATCCATTCATCTGTTGATAGTCACTTATGTTGCTTCCACATCTTGGCAATTATAAATAATGCTGCTATGAACATTGGGGTGCATGTATCTTTTCAAATTAGTGTTTTTGTTTTTTTCGGATATATACCCAGAAGTACAATTGCCGGGTCATCTGGTAGTTCTATTTTTACTTTTTTGAGAAACCGCCATAATGTTTTCCACAGTGGCTGCACCAATTTACATTCCCACCATCAGTATGCAAGGGTTCCCTTTTCTCCACATTCTTGCCGACATTTGTTATTTGTGTTCTTTTTTTTTTTTTTTTTTTTTTTTTTTGCGATATGTGGGCCTCTCACTGTTGTGGCCTCTCCCATTGCGGAGCACAGGCTCCGGACACGCAGGCTCAGCGGCCATGGCTCACGGGCCCAGCCGCTTCATGGCATGTGGGATCCTCCCGGACCAGGGCACGAACCCGTGTCCCCTGCATCGGCAGGTGAACTCTCAACCACTGCGCCACCAGGGAAGCCCTATTTGTGTTCTTTTTGATGATAGCCATCCTGACAGGTGTGAGGTGATATCTCATTGCTCTGCTCTTTTAGTGTGAAAGCAGCCATAGACAATGTGTAAACGAATGTGCATGGCTATGTTTGAATAAAACTTTTTAGACCCTTAAATCTGAGTTGCATGTAATTTTCACATATCACAAAATATTCTTCTTTAGATTTTTTTTCAACCATTTAAAATGAAAAAAAAGTTTCCTAGCTCATGGGTTGTACAAAACCAGGTAGAGGCTATATTTGACCCTTCCCCCCACCAACTCATAGTTTGCTGACCCCTCTTCTAGATTCCTGTTTTTAGATGAAACTGATTAAACCAATCAAGGCAGATAAGTCTGTATGATTTTTAAAGTTCTTCCAACATGAAGTTTGTCCAGCCTACACTGATACTACCTTCTGGTGGTTTATTGTCCCTCTGCTGTATCTTGCTGATCTCTGGAGGACCCAGTAATTTTGAAGTGTCTTATTCTGGGAGCCAGAAAGGTTATTCAGACCATAACCCTGTTACTTGGTCATTAGCTCTGACTGGTCTAGGGTGAATCATTATTGAAAATATTGAACGGAATTTGTAATCTTACCTCCCACGATTCTAATGGCTCCCAACAACCACCTGGGTACTGTGGCAATATCAGAAACCCATCTCAGAAGTACCAATTCTTGTGTTAAAATTCTTGCTATGCCATCTCACTTGACTCAAATAAGTAGATAGTATTAATAAGTGCTAAAATCTCGGCCCATTGCCTATTATGTAATAACACACTTCAAAGAGAAGATATTGGGATGGAGTGTAATAACACACTTCAAAGAGAAGATATTGGGATGGAGTAACACTAAATTTTCAGTGCCTTTAGCCCAGGTACAAAATTTTTAATCTATTGGTCAATTTTAAGAATTATTTCTCACTTTAAATATAAGAAAGTATTTTTCAAAAGCTTTATTGGACTCATAGATGGTGTTAGTATATCACTGACTCTGCCAACACTAATTTAGTTACCCATGAAATGCTGAGTCAGTTAAAGCTTAAGAGTTCCCTCTTCGATTTGCATTTGACTTAGACAATAAGGAAAATATTCAGCCAGTCTTTAGTAAACCTCTGAAAGCCATCTGTTTATCTCTTGGAAATCAAGAGATACAAACCCCAGTAACAATAGGTATAATTTAAGGAGAGCTGTCAAGACAGTATTTTCTAGACTTTTTGTCAAAAGATTTTTTGTCAAAAATTTTTTATATGGTTTGTTCTTTTCCTTTTCTGCAAAATGCATTTAAATGATAATTTAAAAATTTTAATAGCATTAATTGTAACATCAAAGTAATGTAATATGCTATAGTTAACATGGAAATCATAAGGCTTTACTTACCTTGATTTTTTTCTCCTATTAAAGCAACCAAGCAGGCCAACATAATTCCTGCCCTCCTTGGTACTGGCCTGCAAGCTCAGGATCAATTATTTGTACCCCTGAGGTATGCCTCCTTCCGTACTGAAGACTACTTGAACCATTAACTGAGTAGCACTGGGTTCCCTCACTCTTGGTTCCCTAACTGGCTATATCCTTAGGATATTCTGTCCCACTGGCATGCTTCCCATTATTGTATCTTGAATGGAGCAGCACACTGGATTATATGGGTTCCAGAGGTGGTTACTGTTGCCACCCCTTAATTCTGTCCCTTATTCCATTGCATAATAAAAGTAATTTAATCCTTAAACCTTAAGTAGCTACTATCAGATTTCATCAGTGTAAGACACTTTTTTCCCCATATTTTAACATCTTTGAAAATTGATACGGATCTTAAAATCGATGTCATGCCTTTGTTTAGTTGGTAGCATTTTTCTTTCTTAGTGGTATATAAAATAATGATCATCTTAAAAATCAATGGTATCTTAGATTCCATGAAACATGGTATATGCCAAGTACCCTTAGCTATGTGCTGGGATTACAAATTGCCCTCCTCTGCAACACAAACACACACACTTTTCACTGGAAAAGAAATTCAGTGACAACAAAGAATTTGAGAGGAAGATATATAAATTGCATACAATACACTTTACAAAAGAGGAATATGAGCTTGTTTGATTTTATATCTGCCTCTAATTTTTAATATAGTCCACATATATTATCACGTTTACCTAGATAGTATGTTGTAAGTTATCTAAGTAACACATAAACAGTAAGTCACCATTGAAGTGCATTATACATGTACATTGTGGGGAGGATGTTTGTGTTCATCTCTTTTGCTGTTGGGAATATGGATGAATTCATATTTGAACACAATGCACAAATGTCCTAAAGTCTAATATTCGAAAATTATAGGTTAAAAATACACACATATACATTCTTTTGCTCAATTTAACAAATATTTACTGAGCACCTAAGGCATGCCCAGCACTGTTCTGGGGGCTGAGGTTACATGCGTTAATGCAACAGATAACAGAGCCTATGGTAAAATGAGATGGTGATAAGGGTTAGAAGAAAAGGGTTGGAGAGTGCTGTTGTAGGAAAGGGCTAAATTTTAAATAGAGTTGTCAAGGGAGGTCTCCCTGAGAAAATAACATTTCACCAGACACCTGATGGAGGTGAAGGAGCAAGCCGTGTGTTTATCTGGGGAAAGAACATTCTATGTACAAGAACATCAAGTACAGAGGCCCTAGGCATGTTTACTTATACATTTGCACTCTGAACTCTAGTTTTAACCAAACAACTCATGATGAATTTTACCAATAATGTTGAAGCTAAACTCACAGCATTCTGTAATTTAGAAAGCAACTCATAATAGTATCAGTGACACACTGATAATGAAGCTATCTTCCTGAAAATATCAGGATTTCCAACTTCTAATATTTTCTCAATTCTAAAGCATACGTTTTTTTTTTTTTTTTTTACATTTGCAAGTTGGAATGCATCTTATGGTCAATGGGTACATTAATGCAGCATTTCCTTTTTCATTAAAAAACTGTTACTAAATTGATGGTATGTCTTAGAGTTAGATTTGGTATTAGAATCAAGGAAATGGGATGCCATTGTGTGCACATTGACATGAGTTTTGCAGCATTGCTAAGAGTTCTGAGGTAGCTATACTTGTAATACTGAATTGGAATCCACAGTAAATTCTAGATGGCATGACTGTTTTAGTTTATGAATACCAGATTTTAGTAATCCTTAAAAAGCTTTAAGTAGCCCTTAGTTGTTTGTTAAGTTAAAGCTATGGAACTTAGTGTCATTTGCCCATAAAAAACAAAGAACGAGGGCTTCTCTGGTGGCGCAGTGGTTGAGAGTCCGCCTGCCGATGCGGGGGACGCGGGTTCGTGCCCCGGTCCAGGAAGATCCCACGTGCTGCGGAGCGGCTGGGCCCATGAGCCATAGCCACTGAGCCTGCACGTCCAGAGCCTGTGCTCTGCAACGGGAGATGCCACAATAGTGAGAGGCCCGCGTACTGCAAAAAACAAAAACAAAAAAGAACAGACTTGCATTTCTGGATCAGTTTACAGCTTAACTGGAAGGACTTGTTTACTTACCATTTGCTCCTACTCCATACTTCAGCATTGCTATAGGGCTGAATAGGAGAGATATAGAATCTACGGGACTTGCTGACTAAAATATCAGGGAAGAATGAAAGGGAGGAGTTAAGGATAACTTCTAGGTTTCTGGTTTGGGTGACTGGGTGAAATTCAGAGTTTTCAAGATGTGCTCTGTGCGTTTACCCTTGCTCCAGCCAAGATGGTCTCCTTAACTCTGGTCTTTACTTTTGGCTTCTCCCTGTCCTGCCTGAAATACCCTTCTCTCTATTTAAATGTTACTCATCCTTTAATACCCAGCTCAAACCCTTGACTCTAGGAATCTTCTTTTATCCACCCTAGTTGACATTGACTCTCATAAAGAGTAACAGACACAGGTCAGGATTCATGTTGGTTGTTTCCCCATACTGCAACCTTTTCTAGCCCTAATGGTGAGTGATTAAAGTTTTTCTTGTATATTTGAGGACAAATGGAACCTTGTTACTACCATCCCTGGCCTTGCTTGAGTCTTATATCCTTAAGTCCAAATGGCAGTAATTGAACCAGTAGTTACCTCTGAATTCTCCTATCCTGTAATGGCACCTGTCATGAATGATGAAGAAAACACCCTACATGTCTTCATTTATGTGACTAGGCTATCCTCTGGATATTGAATTTTAAGCCTTCTGTCAATATTAAAAGATTTGGGATTGTTATTTCCAGCGGTGGAGATAGATTGCTCCAAAGTGTCTCTTCTTTCAACCAATAGCATGTATTCATAAATGTTTGCACAGGAAAGGGTTTAGTTCCTAGTTTTGAAAGTTTTTTTTTTTACAGTTTTGAAGCTATTTGGCACATGTGCGGATCAAACCAGCAAATCTGGCCACGTTAGCACCATGTACTAACCCACTGCACTTTTAATAAAGTGTGATTTTTCTTTAACAGGTCTGAATCATGAGAGAGCAATCAGTGTTGCATTCCTTCCCGAGTATTCTCCGGAAGATGTCCGAACATCTCAAATAGACACATTATTGACCTGCATGAATTACAGCTGTGTGTTTCCACAGGAATTAACTGGCAATGACAGATTTCAAGGTCCAAAAGCAGTTACAGGTAAGACAATCTCAGGATCTTTTCACTCAGAAAATAAAATTAATATTGCAAACAGTCCTAACCTTAAGATGTTATTATATAAATAGTTCTAGCCTTAACATTTGATATAGTTTAAAGAATTATTAGGTAAAAGTACCCAAAGACTTATAACTGAGAATATATTTTTAAATAAAATTGGATAGATTAATGGTTTCTATTCCAGGCAGGCATTAAGAATGTTCTCTTATAATACATTTTTAAATGTAAGTATTCATTAGACCTAAGTGGTATGCACATGGAGCAGTGCAACTTCTACTCTTCTCTCCTTTTAATTCAGGCCTTTCACCTTATAATTGCCTGAAATCTCAATACCTCCATAGTATAGTAGAGTACAATTGTTTTCTCTTATAAATGTTCAGTTATTCAAGTGCTATGCAATAAATTTCTTCAGGACTGCTAGGAGTGTATGTAATCCCAGTAGTGAAACCCTTCAACCAACTAATTGTTTAGGCTGCTACATAATATCCTGAACTATAAATCATTTCTATATACCAGTAAAATTATGTGTCCAATTATAATTATCCTATTCACTTTCTGTTGTCATTTCTATTTCCTAAGCATGTGGTAAAGTTTCTAGCCATTTTCATCAAGCTTATAAGAATATTACATTTTAAAAAGCTTTAAAGAAAGGCTTTATTATCTTGGGATTTTTGTGGTGCGTCTTTCTAAGCTGATGAAACCCTTGAGTGGGTGTTGTTTTTAAACAAGTCTTATGAGCTGTACCTGATGATGAAGTAGCTTTTGGCAGTAATGGTTACTGCAAACTGAACTTGAGTATCTAATTTTGTAAGAGATGAGGTTTTTTATTTTTCCACAGTCCATTTTAAAGATGGTATATTTAGTTAACTTGCAGTATTAATTCTTACATTTCAGCTCCTTAGACTTACAGTAACCCAGATTTCGTAATTAGGGCCCTAATATGTACTTTAAATATTTGTGCACTCATGTTCTTGCTTCATGCAGTATCCACTTCTGTCACGTTTCTTCTGCTATATGTGTATGTTATTATTGATATAAAAAATCAAGGCAAAATCCTCAGGTATCTACTAGTTGCTAGTGCCAGTAGTCTTCCAGCAGTCACTAACATGGTCAAGTGAAAATACCTGGTACCATTCTGCCAAAGCAGTTAGTATTTTGGGACATGAAGGGCAAGAATCACTAGAAAAGTGATGTAATCAAAAGCAAGGTGATTCATTTTGAACATGGAATACCGTATTTTTCATGACATAATGATAGTGTCCGTTTAGCTCTGTGCAAAGCATTGTGCCTGGACATTTTACATAAGTTACAACTAATCCTAACAAGAGACTTTCAAGGTAAACATTATTATCCCCTATTTATAGATGATTAGACTGAAAATCAGAGAGACTCACCAGCATGGATAACAGCTAGGATCTAAACCCAGATCAGTCTGATTCAAAACATTTCTATTCCCTCCATAATTACAAACTGAAAGATAAAAATATACAGAATAATGTAATGCAGTGGCTTATAGTATAACATTGGTATCATCTTTTAAACATTTTTATGAACTAGTTTCTTTTTTATTATAAAAGCTATACATGTTCACAATTTAAAAATTCAAACAATACCAAAAGGCAGAGGGTAAAAGTGAAAGTTCCCCTCCCTGCCTTTGAAGGTCCATCCCCTTCTGCCAACCTACTCACCCACTCTCTGGAGGTAACCAGTATTCTTTGAATCCTTAAGAAATTATTTTTGCATATAACAGTATATTCTGTCTCTCACACACGCATACACAAACATACACTCTCTCTCTCTCTTAAGTACACACAAATGGAATTATAGTAAACATGGTCTCATAACCTACTTTTTCCTTGTAACACTGTGTTTTGAATAACTTTCATATTAGTATAGAGAGAGCTACCTTTTTCGTTTAGTAACTATAAATATTCCACTGTGTAGATATACCTGTATTTACTTAATCAGTCCCCTATTGATGGACATTTAGATTGTTTCCAAATGTTTTTTTTTCTTTTTCAAATGTTTTTGATATTAACAAACAGTACTGCAATGAGTATATCTATCTGTGTGTATGTATATAATATAATCTTTGTGCACTTACACATCTGTAGGATGAATTCTTAGATGTCACTGACTCAAAAGATATATGCATTTATAACAAGTTACACTTTAACCAAAAGAAAGAGTGCCACTTTACTCACACCCTTAGAAATACTAGGTGTTATCAGTCTTGTTAATCTTTGGCAGACGATAGGCAAAAAAGTATTATATCATTATCTTCATTTGCATATCTTAATTATTCTAAGCTTGAATATCTTCCTATGCTTATTGGCCATTTATATTTTTTCTTTCTATGAACTTTCTATGCTAGCTTTATTTTTTCCATTTTTCCATGAGCATTCTTTTCCTTATTAATTTGTAAGTTCTCTTTGCATATTGAAGGAATTTACCCTTTATTGTGTGTTGCAGTACTTTTACCAGTTTGACGTTTATTCAGTGGAAATCTTGATATTTTAAGTAATTTTATTTTTATGTACTCAAATATATCAATCTTTCATTTCTATGGTGGCTGGTTTTATGTCATACTCAAAAAGGCATCACTCAGTCCAAGATTTTTTTTTTAATTCATTATGTGTTTTTCTGATACTTTTATAGCTTTGGTTTTTTACTCATATATAATTTGTACTGTGGTAAAATATACGTAACATAAAATTTACCACTTTAACCATTTTTAATTGTACAATTCAGTACATTTACACTAAGTACATTTACAATGTTGTGCAACCATCATCGTTACCCATTTTCAGAACATTTTCATCATCTGAAAACAGAAACTCTATACCTGTTAAACAATAACTCCCCATTCCCCCCTCTCCCTAGCTCCTGGTAACCTCTTATTTTACTTTCCGTCCCTGTGAATTTGCCTATTCTAGGTATCTCATATAAGTGAAGTAATGCAGTTTTGTCCTTTTGTGTCTGGCTTATTCACTTAGTATAATATCCTCAAGATCCATCCATGTTATAATATATATCAGAATTTCATTTCTTTTTATGACTGAATAATATTCTGTTGAATGTATGTACCACATTTTGTTTATCCATTCATCTGTTGATGGACATTTGGGTTGTTTCCATTTCTTGGCTGTTATGAATAGTTCTGCTGTGAATATTGGTATTCAAGTACCTGTTTAAGAAGTCCCTGCTTTCAGTTGTTTTAAGAATATCCCTAGGAGTGGAATTGCTGAGTCATATGGTAGTTCTATATTTAACTTTTTGAGAAACAACCAAACCATTTTCCACAGCAGCTGCATCATTTTACATTTTCACCAGCAATGCACGAGGATCCCAATTTCTCCACATCCTCGCCAACACGTTATTTTCTGTTTGTTTGTTTGTTGATAACAGCCATCCTAAAGCAGTATCTCGTTGTGGTTCTGATTTGAATTTCTCTAATTACAAATGATATTGAGCATCTTTTCATGAGCTTATTGGCTATTTGCATATCTTCTTTGGAGAAATGTCGATTTAAGTCCTTTGCCCATTTTTGAATTGGGTTGTTTGGGGGTTTTTTTGCTTTTGATAATATGGCTTCATTTTTATAATTTAAAATTTTAATCCATTTGGAATTTTATTTTGGTATAGAGAATGAGATAAGGATCCAGCTTAATGTTTTCCCAAGGGATTAGCCATAGTTCCCAAATCATTTATTGAATAATACTTACTGTTATGGTGTTATAATTGGTATTATATTTAACTATGAAGTACAAGGATATATATATATATATATATATATATATATATATATATATATATATACACACACATATACATATACACACATATATATATCCCACCTCTTTGAAAGCATTGTTTTCATTGATAAACATTTCAGAAGCATAGCATGATATGGAAAGGTTTTAACACATGTAAGAAATAATTTTATTATTCTCTAGATAGCCAGAGTTTCCGACATTATTTTCAGAGGCAGGAATACCACACTATATTACAAGGTAGGTTAGACTGTGCTGCAGTACAAAGCAATTCCAAAGTCTCAGTGACTTAATACAGTAAAAATTTATTTCTTGCTCAAGTCAAGTCTGATGCAATCAGTTATTAGCTTTCTCCCCAGCAGTGATTCAGGAATCCAGCATGCTTCCATCCTGTTGCACCTCCAACAGGAACAAATGGCTTCTAGGGTTGTCTAGGCAGAGGAAGAAATAGATGAAGGAGACACTGACTTTTAATTTTGTTGGACCCAAACTGCCACATCATTTCTGCTCACATTCTCATTTGCCAGAACTTATTTACATGATCCCAAGCTAACTACAAGGGAGGCCAGGACACTTTGTCTCCCATGTGACCATGAAGAGGAAATGGAGTGGCAAACACAAAGCATTGCCTTTGTCACACTCACCTTCTGCATATGTGATGTTCCTAAAAATGTACAATTTTAGTAATTCCAACATTTTAAAGTGACATGTAGAGAAGCTTATTTTATAGGTAAAATCTATAATCATTTTAAAATGATTCCTTTGTAATGTAAATAATAACATTTTAATTTAATACTAGGTTTTCTTAAGTAGAAAATGATGGTTGCTGGCATTTAATTAAGTGCTTACTATGTGTCAGCTACCATTCTAAATGCTTTTACATGCATTTAATCCTCACAACAGCCTATGATATAGGTACTAGATGAGCAGATTGAGGTGCAGAGAGGTTGTCATTTACACAGGTAGGCAGAGTTACCTAAACAGAAAGCTTACTTATACGTTATGTTGCAGGTACTACGTAAGTCATTATTTGTAGAATGATATGATGACAATTAGAATTATTAAGGTTTGGGTTTCTGCTGTTAGCATCAAATCTGAAGAGCTTGAAATCTTTCCAAAGCATCTGGATTAAAGTCCATCCCACTCAAAGAAGAAGAAAATTATATAGTACCAGCAGTTGTTATTATATTCATTGTGCTTTAGTGAACTTGCACAATTTTAAATCATTCATCAGATTTTGTGACATGCCTAGCAGATGTGGCTGTCCTATGCAGCTAATGAAGCCTAAGCTTGAGGAGCTCTCACTTGTGTAAATCCTTTCCACAGCACTTCTAGGGTTTTTTTTTTGTGTGTGTGTGTTGTTGTATTTTGTTTTCTCTTTCATAAAGAAGACCCCCAAATAGTATACCTTTCAAGCCCCACAAAATCTAGATCCACTACTGGGCCTTGGTCAAAATTTTGTAGAGATATAGCTCTAGCACAAAAGGTTAAGAGCCCATGCCTTGGTGCCAGACTGTCTGGATTAGAATCACCCTGTGACTTTGCTTAAGTTACTTAACCTCTAAATGTTTTAGCTTTCTCATGTTTAAAATGAGGTCTTTGTCATGTGTAACCACTGAAGTCTGTGATACAGTAGCTTGGTAGTGGTTAGTGTTTTGAAAGAGATTCCTTAAATACCATTTTAGCCAAGAAGAAGAAGAAAAGAAAAACATTACTTTCTCACCTTTTGCAGATTGGCTCTGTGTTGTGGCACCCCTTCAGTGCTTAGCCAAGATGTTTATGACTCTGTCTTAGCCCTCACTTCCTGTTCTACAGAGACTGATGGTCAGCCAGAGGTGAACAATGAGAGTTTTCTCAGGCCTTTTCTGAACATGCATCCAGCACTGGGTATACATGTAGCCTTCTTGATTCCTTGGAATACACAGGAGCTCTTAAAAGCTCATATTCCCCCACGTATCTCTTTTCCCAGGCCCTTCCTCCCCAGGCTTTTTGGTCTGTCTATTGCTTGTCCCAACTTTAAAACCCTGATCTATCTGCTCTGACAAATGCTTTTGCCTTTATATGCTTTCAACAAAAGCCATTGGGAAAGCTACCCTAGTCATGGGATGCTCCAAATTGGGTGAAACACAAGCAAGCTCTTGCATCTGACCTTGAGGGAGCTGCCTGACAGGTCAAAATACACAACCACATCTTTGAGAATAAGGTCTGCGTAGCTCCCTCTGGTGCTAGCAACCTGCACCAAGAGTACGAGCTGCCATCTTCATGGCTGCTACTGATCTGGGGAGTAGGCGGGCAGTTTAAAACACCACAGCACACTCTTACCATAGTGCAGCAACTTCTTTCTTCATTAATCTTTCACCAGGTTGTTAAGTTTTTGTCTAGATTCCAGAGTTCTGGAAAAGTTGATCTGAGAGGTTTTTTGCCAGCTTATAAGTTGCTTTAGTGGAGGAACAGAGCCCTGAAATTCCGTACTCTGCCATTTTCATCAATGTCACTCACCCGATCCATTCTTGATAAAGCTTCTTAAGAATATCCAAAGCTAAGTGTTAGTTAATAAAGCCACTTAAAAGGAAACATACTTTAAAAGAAGCTTCTTTTTTAAATTTTGCTTTATGTCTTGTAAATTTTGCAAATAATTGATGATTGAATTGCAAAATAGAAAAATTTATCTTTGTATTTCCTTGAAGGGTAGTAAGAAGTTGTTTACTTGGCACCTAAATGACCTTGAAAATATGTAGATTTACTTTGCTCCACTAAATAAATAAATAAACAAACAAATAAGGCTTTGGAGTACCAGCCTGTATCTTGACATTTTTGGTAACATCTGTTTGATGTATTCGCTGTTATTGGCAGAAATTACTATATTATAACTTTGATGAATGTATGTGATGAACTGGAGGGAAGAGGGAGAAGATGAGAGACACTGTTAATTATAAGAAAAAAAATCAGCTTATGTGATACTAAATCCAAGTAAATATTTAACTATTTTACAATACTTACCATCTGCTTTTTACTTTTAGGTGATATTATAAAAGCAGCAACTGAATTGGATAAAGTGCATATCGTTGGTATCTTGGATATCTGTAATTTAGGTAACGGTAAAACAGAAGTCTATTTGCACAAAATTTATAGACCAGATAAAACTTCTTAAAAACTGGCAGATGAAATTATTAAAGGTTATAAAGAGGGCATTGCTTTAAAGATATTCTGTCAAAAAAAAAGATATTCTGTCATTTTGTTGGTAATTTCAGTAACTGTTTCTCAGAGTATTACATACACTCTAAAGTTAAGTGGTTTTATGTTCGTCTTGTATTTGGAGCTAGCACACTTCATTTTAAATTCATTCTTTGGAAAGGTCACTGAAACAATTTGTGTGTATCAAGAAAGTTCATCTTACTTCTTTCTATATGACTGTTATCTTGACTTGTGATAATTTGTGTTCACTGTTCTATTTGTGAAGTATACTTTTATTCTAAAGCCTCAGCATAAGGCATCCCAACTTAAGAGTAACTTTTCATGGACATTTAACATTTTATTCGGCTGTAATGGGGAATTTTGAATTGCTGATTTGAGGATTAAATTCTCCTAAAATGGTCAACCTGAATTTCTCAAAACCAAGGTAGTTTCTATCATTTTCAAAAGCACACATGGATTGTTATGTTCCATTTGCCTTGGTCTTTAGTTTGGTCAGCTGTACAAAGAGCATGCTAAATTAAATTGTTTTAAGGTTTTCTACTCCCTAATGTGACTTCTTATCCTTTGAATTTCTAAATGTTTTGACCAGTGTGTGGTCTTAAAGCCAGAGGCTACAGTATGTCTGTATTCTTGCTATGTTCATTTGTAATTTTGGTACATGTAATGTGAGTTTAAATAGTGAAAATTTATCTCAAATTAACATTTTAAGTGCTCATATTGAAAGTATAAAAGAGTAGCTAAGGGAATTGATTTTATTCTGGTTGTCTATCTTACTTCATTTTAACTGTAAATGGCCATTCCACATGTGCAAGATTCTGTGATTGACATCTACGTGGTTAGTTAGATGAGCCAAAATGACCATCACTTGAGTTAAAAAGTACTGTTTCAGGCTTCCCTTAGTGGCACAGTGGTTGAGAGTCCGCCTGCCGATGCAGGGGACGTGGGTTCGTGCCCTGGTCCGCGAAGATCCCACATACCGTGGAGCGGCTGGGCCTGTGAGCCATGGCCGCTGGGCCTGTGCTCCGCAACGGGAGAGGCCACAACAGTGAGAGGCCCGCGTACCGCAAAAAAAAAAAAAAAAATACTGTTTCAAGATGAATCCGATTGTAGTTAAGCTATTAACTTTTAGGCTTCCTTCTAGCCCTGTGGTTCTGTAACTTCATATGCTATACATTTTAAATGTGTTGGGCATCATGAACCTAAAGACAGATGCTACAGTTTTTTCATAAATGTGTTCAATCTTTTGTTCTTTAAAATTGTGTTTAAACATTAATTAAAATAGGGAATCCTTCTCATGTTAAAATTTTGACTGTATTATTAAAGAAGTTAAAACCTATCTCATTTTGAATGTATTTGATGTTTTTCCTTCATATTTTTGGCCTATATTAGACCTACACATGCTTGCTAAATGAGCCAATATGATTCTTCCATATGGGTTGAAAACTGTTGTTTATCAAACAGAATCTGGGCTTTTGTATTAAGCTATTATAAACTTTAACAGGCAATTCAGTTTTAGTGCCTCATAAAAGTTGGAGAAGGGAAAAAGTTAATACTTAAATGGCTATTGACTAAAATACCTCAGGCCGAGATTGCAAAACTACACACTTTAACAGGTGTAATTTCTGTTCTTATATTGAATGAGAAATATGAACTCATTATTAAGTTTTAGGATCCTGGACTTCCCTGGTGGCGCAGTGGTTAAGAATCTGCCTGCCAATGCAGGAGACACGGGTTCAAGCCCTGGCCCGGGAAGATCCCCACATGCCACAGAGCAGCTAAGCCCGTGTGCCATAACTACTGAAGCCTGGGCACCTAGAGCCCATGTTCCACAACAAGAGAAGCCACCACAAGGAGAAGCCCGTGCACAGCAACGAAGAGTAGCCCCCGCTCGCCACAACTAGAGAAAGCCTGTGCACAGCAACAAAGACCCAACACAGCCAAAAATAAATTAATTAATTAATTTTAAAAAAAGATTTAGGATCTTTAAAAACAACTTCCATGGCAATTTGTTTTATATTATAGTAATGTTTCTATCCAAATTTGGAGTTAAACATCTATGTCCACATTTCCAGTTTATGGCAAAATTGGTTAGCTACTGTGGCAGTTTTCTAAGAAAAAAAGCAAACTACATCAGAATACCTTATCTTCAAGTGACAATATGTGTTGATTCTTTTCAAAGCAACACAAATATACTACTGTGGTGTCACTTTTATATTAACAAATCAGTTAGTAAATTATGAAATATTACATAGTCTACCACAAGACCACAATCTTTCACTGAAGTTTCTAATTTTAGATGGTACATGAGATCTACACATTGAAATCCTTTGATAAACTATTAAAAGAAGAATCTGAGTACATGTTTATCCTGCCACTTTTCTTTGTTGGAATTATCCTGCATTAATTTTATTCATATTAAGACAAGGACTTTTAAAAATTTTGAAACCCTTATTTGGTGACACTAATAATATTTGATGTTTTTGGCTAGATAGCTTCTGCCAACATGGACTATAGATTATAACCAATTCTATTATTCTGAAGTCATTTATATGGTTTATAATTGAGCTGGTTGCTATTTTACTAGTTACCTGTTCAGGTACAGTTCCTTTTTTTTTTTTAAGCATTGCTACCCATGAGTTTTCAGGTAAACTGATGGGAGGTGAAGTATGTATTAGTACAGCTTATTTCAGTAATCAGTTGTGCTTAGTAAGGAAATTTTAGGGAAAAGGGTTAAAATGAATACGTAAAACTAGATTTGGGGATTATCTGAAGATTTCAGTTATTTGCGATTATATTTGAGTCAAGTCATATTACATTAATGTCACATCTCCAAAATGGAAACATTAGATAAAAACTTATCTCTTGGTCTAGGTCACACCACCCACTAAATATTATCCCTCATTCTTACATTGTTATGTTGATACCACTTCTAGCCCTAAGTTTTTGCTTTCCTTTATACTAAAGAAATAAAAAGTAGATTTTGAAAAAACAGACTTAAAGCTAGCCACAGGTCTGTCCCTAAATCCCTGTGGAACTTTAAGGAAAGCCACTTAAACTGCTTGGCCTTAGTTTTCTTATTTGTAAAATTTGCAAAATAATGGTCCCATCCAGTTGTATGATTCTTTTGGTATGTTAATATCGTTATTAGAACAGTAAAAATGTCTTTGTGTTATTATCATGTGTGTCATGAAAATGTGGTTTTCTGTGAAGAACATTTTAAAGTTATGATTAGACCATTATCAATTATAGCAGCTCATCATAACAAAAAAAATTGAAATATTTAAATCCCAGTTATTTTTATTGCTGATGTTCTTCCTAATTTGTTGCCTTTTCAGTGATTGATACATATATGTATTTTTTTCAAAACAGAAATCTGAAATATTTTAGCTGTTTTTAATCATATGCACATTTTCATTGAAAATCAAGTAACTTTTTTTAAAATTTGAGTACTTCTGATGCTATTCTGAGATTATTGCATGTGACTTCTAGTCGCTTAAGATCTAGGAGTTGCCCCTAACAAGGTTTTTAATGTCTGTTTTGTAGATAGGAACCTGAAACAGAAAAAGACTAAATGATTTAATGTAAAATTGTCAAGGTGGGCTTCCCTGGTGGCGCAGTGGTTGAGAGTCTGCCTGCCAATGCAGGGGACGTGGGTTCGTGTCCCGGTCCGGGAAGATCCCACATGCCACGGAGCGGCTAGGCCCATGAGCCATGGCCGCTGAGCCTGCGCGTCCGGAGCCTGTGCTCCGCAATGGGAGAGGCCACAACAGTGAGAGGCCCGTGTACCGCAAAAAAAAAAAAATATTGTCAAGGCAATTAAATTTTAAGGTTGGGCTTATAACTCCAATGTCTGTTTCTTTAAACTCTAATTTGAGCACAAAGTAAAACGTTTGAATAATAATAAATTTTCAGCTAGTAGATTACTGTGAGATAAACTTCTCTAAATCCTAGGGTTCATAAAATAATGAGCCCAGTTATTGCAGCATATATCCAAGTATTTGAATGCCCACTCTATGGCAAGCACTGAGTTTGCACTAGGAACACAATACAATACAAGCAAAAACAGACATGGCCCCTACTGTCATAAAGCTTACAGTGTTGTGGAGGAGAAAGACATTCAAATAATTGCACAAATAAATAAGATAAATTTCACAAAGGAAGCTGGCCGGGGGGCATTGGGAAAGTTTTTCCTGAGGAAGTGAACTTGAGGTGAAAAGGCCTTGCAGCACAAGGTGTGCTTGAGAACTTGAATGAGAACTGATATGGCTGGAGTGCGGAACGTTGGATACAAGACGAGACAGACAGACAAAGGCATGGTAAGGATTTTAGTATGTATCTTCAGAGCACTAGGAAGCCATTAAGTGGTTTGTGGCCAGGGATATGCCTTGATTCGATTCATGTTTTAGAGTGGTCACTGTCTCCTGGAAGGAGAATGGATTATAAGAAGGTTAGCAGAGACTGCTAGCTGTACCCTAATACCTATTCTATAGTAATAGTTCTCCCCATGTTTAGCTAAACACATGGCTATGTAGAATAAAGAATACTTTTTCTTGCTTCCTTTGTAGCTGGATATGGCCTTGTGACTATTTCTTTTATTTGGCTAGGGCTAATATTAAAATTAATTTCTTTTGAACATACACCAAGTCAGAGTCACCCAAGGCAGAACTGGAAGTTTGCTATGAATAATCAAGGGGTACCTGTATTCTATTAGAAACACAGCCCTGTACTTCCTCATCTTTATTTTTTATTTATTTATTTTTAATAAATTTATTTATTTATTTTCGGCTGCGTTGGGTCTTCGTTGCTGCACGCGCGGGCTTTCTCTAATTGCGGCAAGCAGGGGCTACTCTTCGTTGGGGTGCACGGGCTTCTTATTGCGGTGGCTTCTCTTGTTGCGGAGCACAGGCTCTAGGCTCACGGGCTTCAGTAGTTGTGGCACGCGGGCTCTAGAGTGCAGACTCAGTAGTTTTGGCTCGCAGGCTCTAGAGCGCAGGTTCAGTAGTTGTGGTGCCCGGGTTTAGCTGTTCCGTGGCATGTGGGATATTCCCGGACCAGTGCTCAAACTCGTGTCCCCTGCATTGGCAGGCGGATTCTTAACCACTGCGCCACCAGGGAAGTCCTCGTCATCTTTAAATGGTAGGTTTGCCATAGCTGTTACTCAATCATATGGAAAAAATTGAAATGTTCCTTGCTTAAGAGATGAGTGATTCACTTCTCTATACCTTAATTAATATTGTGTACCTTTGCTAAGATACTTAATATTTATTAAGGTACAAGTAGTTGAAAAAGTCCAGTAGTATTAAATGTTTGAAACATAGCAGTGGTTCTCAAACTTGACTTCATATTGGTATCACCTGGAGAGTTTTAAAAATTACTATGCCTGGGCTTCCCTGGTGGTGCAGTGGTTAGGAATCCACCTGCCAATGCAGGGGACACAGGTTTGAGCCCTGGTTCAGGAAGATCCCACACGCTGCAGAGCAGCTAGGCCCGTGTGCCACAACTACTGAGCCTGCACTCTAGAGCCCGCGTGTCTAGAGCCCGCGCGCCTAGAGCCGGTGCCCCGTGACAAGAGGCCACCGCAATGAGAGGCCCACGCACGGCAGTGAAGAGTAGACCCTGCTCACCGCAACTAAAAAAAGAAAGCCCACACGCAGCAATGAAGGCCCAACGCAGCCAAAAATAAATAAATAAATTAATTAATTAAAAAAATTATTCCTACGTGCCACCCCCACCCCAGGTTTCTGATTGGAGTGTAGCCTGGGCGTCAAGAGAGTCAACATCTCCCCCAGATGATTCTAATGTGCAGACGAGTTTGAAAACCACTGTTACATAGTCCTGTTTCAAGCACTTGTTAGTTTTATTAGAGATCAAGCTTCACCCAGTACTTTGAACTTACCTCCTATCTAGGTGCCATAGTTCATCTGCTCTCAATGCAGCTTCCACTTCAATTGTTCTGATAAGGAAAAATTAACAATTGATAGTTTTGAAACAACTTTCATTTTCATAGAGTTCTAGCATGGCAGATCTGGAAAAGACTTGATAGATAAATTTTAACCCAACCTCTTGCATTGTGTAAAAGAAGAAAAAGTCCAGGAGAGGTTATTATTTTCCTGAGGATATAACACTAGCTGTTGCAGTATCAGCACTTGCACAACCTTTTGGTTTTTAAGATAACTTCAGAAATGTTCAGAGAACCACGTAAAGTACAAATAAAACATCAGACCTTTATAGATTGGAAGTTGAAGCACGATGAGGTTGAAATAAAATGACAGCAGCTAATCTGTCAAAACTACAACTAGGACTTCCCTGGTGGCGCAGTGGTTAAGAACCCACCTGCCAATGCAGGGGACACGGGTTCAATCCCTGGTCCAGGAAGATCCCACATGCCGCGGAGCAACTAGCCCGTGTGCCACAATTACTGAGCCTGCGCTCTAGAGCCCACGAGCCACAACTACTGAGCCCACGCACCACAACTACTGAAGCCCAAGTGCCTAGAGCCCGCGTTCCACAGCAAGAGAAACTACCGCAATGAGAAGCTCGCACATCGCAATAAAGAGTAGCCCCCACTCACTGCAACTAGAGAAAGCCCGCGCGCAGCAATGAAGACCCAACGCAGCCAAAAATAAATTAATTAATTAAAAAAAAACTACTAGATCCCATACTATTCATCATGTACAACTTGTATAATCTAAAGTTCTTAAATTGTAAAGTGTGTAAGAATTACCTGGAGAGCTATTTAAAATGTGAATTCCTATATATATTCCTCCAATTTTGATTCAGGCTGACCCAGAAATCTTCACTTTTAATAAACTTCCAAGTGAGTCTAATGTAGGTATTCCACAGATAAAATTTTAAAAACATTGAATAAGTACTAGACCACTCACCTCCCCCCCCAGCAAATTACCTTAAGACTTAACTGGAAAATTGCATTGATGGGTATTTATCGTTCTAGGACTAATTTTACTTAACTGTAAAATTTTAAAAACAATCTAAAATTATCTTTGTGAGTTATGACTCTCTGAAAGCCATACAAGGAAACATAAAAGCACTTACATACAAGGTATATAATGCTGGTTACCATACAAAGTCATGCACTTCAAACTTCAGAGTAATTTAAAATAGTTTAGCAAAGTTCACCAGTGCTGCCATAAAGTGTTATGGAAAGTTGTCATTTTAAAAGCATATAATGATGTTCCTTTAGAAACAATTTAATAACTGGTAGAGAAGGTTAACTCAAATTTCTACAACTTTACTAATGAATTGCCTGTTGAATGCTGATGTTGAATTTATCACAGATGTCTATTAGCAATTAGCAGACTAATCATTTTGACAATAACACTTTTGTTTTCAGTTTGATAGTTTTCTTTATCTAGTGAATACAGTCTTTATTATGAGTTTGAACGTTGGCAATAGTGTTTACTCTGAAATAGACCATGAGCTAATACACAAGACCTTTAAACTTTTCATGAATAATTATTAAGTGATTACTGTGTGTAAGTTGTTACTAATACCAGGTACTGTGAGGGAGATATGAGTAATCAGCAGCTGTAACAGGATAAAAAGGTTCATATTTCTATTGTGCATCTGCTGGGATTTATCCATCAGGTTCTACTGCAGATTCCGTGAACTCTCCTCTGCTGTTAACTGTTGGTTCCCACTTTCAGGGTCCAGTCCAACGCTAATACCTCAGATGCCCAAGAACGGACAAGAAGTGTGTGTGGGGGAAAATAGCTTTATTGATCATGTCCTTCAACAATGTTTCCTATTTTCTGTTGTCCTGTCCCCTTGACTCTAGTGGTATTCCTTATTTCAGACTATTTTCCTTGGACTTCAGGCTACCATTGTGTCTGCCTTCCTTTTGACCTGGTGTCTTTCTGCTTCTCTGACAGCCTGTTGCCTATTTGTGTAGTTTGCTGACTCTTGGCCCAGTCAGACTCCTGATATCTCTGTTTGTCTTGTTGTCCATTCATCTACTCCTTCACTAGCCCCTGATTCACTTTGTTATAAAGCAGAAACTAACACACCATTGTAAAGCAATTATACTCCAATAAAGATGTTAAAAAAGAATATATAAAAAATGCAAAAAAAAACAGAGCTTACAGTAAAGGAAGCGATGAAATAACTAAAGCTGTCTATACATTTGAAAGAACTAGAATTAAAATTTTTAAATGTTAAACCTTGAACAGTCTTTTGTTAGAGTATAACACATGGGACATAAAAATTAATGGAATGCATCAACAGATATTTGAGTGCCCACCATGGGCAAGGCCTTGTACCTGAAAGGATCTCTAACGATGAATATGTTTCCTTTTCAATGAATAAACAAAGGTAGCATAAGATGTTCCTTGGGGAGCCTGTTAAGAAAAATTCCACAAAGAAATAAGAGAAAAAAAGGCTGTGAAATCAATTCTACCAATGCCGTAGCAATTAAAATGATGGATCTTAACTTACTTCCGGCTGAACTGGTTGATAGCATTGTTTCAGCAGGGCTTGGAAAACCAGTTTGGTGTTTTAGATGATCTGAGAGAGGTGACTTTCATTTTGTCACATGGTAATCCCAAGAGTCCAGTTCCTCATTCCAATCCACTCCATGTTTATGAAAGTTCATTAGCTGGAACAGTAAGAAGAAAAAAATGTCAGTGAAGGAAGTCATCCAATCCTGATAAGTTGACATGTAGAATAAAGTTGATGGTGTTATTTATTTCTAAGGTAATCCTGGTTAAGGGTTACATGTGTGTACAGTTGGAGGAGGGGCAGGCAAAACGGAATGTAGCTAAGTAAAGTGAAATAGAGCTGATGTATTCAGAGCTTACGTTGCTAGAGGTGAGATCAGTTACCTACTTGCAGCTGAAATTTCAAACTTCTGCTTAGTGGGGACCTGAGTGGACAAATGGTGACTGATAGTTGGAAATATCAGCAGACATCTTAAATTTTATTCTCAAATGAATGAGCAATGAACCAGGAGAATAAGTCCAGTTGTTTTCAGCTGCTGGTAATTTTTACCTTTTTATTTAGAATCACAGCACCTTTTTCAATGAATGCCCGTGTGACTGTGGCTTATTACAATGAAACCAGCAACTACACTTCAACAGAGACATGTGAATGTGGTGTTTATGGATTAGCCTCACCGGTGGCTAATGCTATGGGGGTGGTGGCCATCCCTAAGGGCAGTAACTACCTAGCTTGTGACTACAACACTGAGTTTACTAATACCAAGAAGCCCTGGATTGCACTGATAGAAAGAGGTAATTGTACATTTTCAGAAAAAATTCAAGCAGCAGGCAGAAGAAATGCTGATGCTGTTGTGATTTACAATGCTCCAGACACTGGCAACCAGACGATACAGATGGCAAATTTCGGTAAGTAAGAACTGATTCCCAAAGAGGGTGAATGTCTTTGTTTATCTTAACATGGTATTTCCATCTACAATGACTCAGGGTCTGGCAATGAGGTTGTAAAACAAGTGTTTTTTAAACTTTCTTGCCTGGCACTACTCTGAATTACTTCACTATTATTTAATATTGGCAATTAATTTGTTTCAAGGTCAAAAGCAATTCATGAAGCGGTTCCTGTTTTCTTTCACGATGTTCTTAGCTCTACTAGTTTTCTTAGTGTGTATTACAGAATTGCTTTTTAATAAATGTGCCTTTACCTGTAACCATTCAAGAAAATATAAATATTTAAATTTCATTCTTAATTTGTACTTTTCAGTTTGATTCAGGGTTGTATGTATTCAAGTGTGCAGTAACTGCAAAACTGATTCATTATTATGATTAAACAGTAGCATATTGTAAGTGTGAAAAATGCTTACAGAAATGAGAATTCAACTCTCTGCTGTGTGCATGTGATATTTTAATGTCTGTGGGACTAATATACCTAAAACTACTCTGTAAGAAACATTATACATTGAAAACGGTAAGGCTGAAATTGGATACCTCTGTAATTCACACCAAAAGTAAAGATTTCCCTTAAAAATGTTTACTTATGACTTCTTAAGTAAATATAATTATCAAATGTATTAATTTTGTGAAGGAATGTACTTCTTAGAATTACTGTTTTCATTTTGTAAAAAATGCCACTTTCCAAATAAATGGTTTTAAACTAATGAAGAAGTAGACTTCTGAAACAAGTTTTCTATACTGTAGGTGGGTAAAGGTTTTTTGACCCCAGACTTGGCCAAAGGAGAAAAATGGTAATTTCAAACAGGGTAAGATCTGGTCGAACACAATACCAGGATAATTGGTATTCTTACCACCAAGTTTGGCCTCTGAGAAGATTAATGTAAATTAAATCAACCAGATTTCAGAACTGTAAGAAAAAAACAAATTTGTGTTAAGAGTAGTAGAGTGGAACATCCAGGTTGTGTACCTACAGTATGGCAATTTAGTACTAATCTTTGAAAAACAAGCTGCTTGTTTCTCTGGGTATCGAAAACTAGGTAACATGGTCTTTAACAGTACAAAATTATTGTAAATGTACAAAGCTCTACTTGCTACCTTTTGTAACATATCCTGGACATTTGGAGAACCCAGGCATTCACATGTTTTTCTTTTGAAGTTAAGAGCACTTCATAAACATTATCTGCATGTACCTATAATTTTACGAGTGAATTTTATTTTTGTAGAAATAAAATGAGGTGGCTTTCTGTTGAAGATTAGAAATTAAACCTTTTCTAAGGAACCTACTTGCTCTATGTTTCAACTTAGAGATTCTGAGTATTCTAGGTTTCCTTTTACATGCATAGCCACATTCTGCTGTTCACTCCCCTGCTTTCTTTAGGATAATTTTCTTTCTTTTTTTTAAATTGAAGTATAGTTGATTTACAATGTTGTGTTAGTCTCAGGTGTACAGCAAAGTGATTCAGTTTTTTATATATATATATATATATATATATATATATATATATATATATATTCTTTTTCAGATTATTTTCCCATATAGGTTATTATAAAATATTGAGTATAGTTCCCTGTGCTATGCAGTAGGTCCTTGTTGTTTATTTTATATATAGTAGTGTATATATGTTACCCCAAAATTCCTGATTTATTATCCCTCCCCACCTTTCTCCTTTGGTAAACATAAGTTTGTTTTCTATGTCTGTGAGTCTGTTTCTGTTTTATAAATCTTCTGCTTTTTTAAAAGTATAAACAGTATCAAACTAAATAGTAGTCATGTTTTCCAAACTTGCTTTGCATCATGCAATAAGGGCCAACTACTGGAAAGTAGGTGCTCAGCCACTGAATTTAAAAGACTGACCAAAACAGTAAATCTCTCCAAAAGGCATGCACAGTCATTTGAGTATATGTCTCTGAGCAGAATTTAAGAAACAAAGCAGTTACATTTATCATTGAATATATACTTCCAATATAATCAAGGATATGTGATCAAAAACATTTTTTAAAGCTACGGCATTGCATGTTTTAAAATAAGCACATTTGAAAAGATAGCATAATCATAGTAACTGTAATAGTTAATATTTATTGGCATTTAATATATGTCAGGCACTGTTTTAGGGTCTTTATTTAATGAATGTTGAGCTTTAACGTTAAACGATCTCAACCCCAAAGAATTAAAATTGTAAGTTTAGTGTTTTGCCGTTATAAAACCTGTCAACTAGTGTGTCATTGGAGTTCTTCCTTCCCAGAAATTTCTCTTATATAGATACTATTATATGATGCAGTTGACAAACATAGGGAAGGGAGTGTGGATACGAAAACTCTATGATCAGCCCCTAGACCATTAAAGATTGAGTCATTATTTTATAACATAAGCCAAAATTGTGTTTGTTTTTGCTGTCTTTCATTAGGGTTTTGTTTAGGCACAGAGGGTAGGGCAACAACTCCTCCTCCTCCTCCTCCAAAAGCTCAAGGCTTTACCATCTATCACATTATCTATTTTTTATTAGTTATCTATTTTATACATATTAGTGTATATATGTCAACCCCAATCTCCCAATTCATCCCACCACCACCCCCCGCCAAATTCCCCCCTTGGTGTCCATACGTTAGTTCACTACATCTGTGTCTCTATTTCTGCCCTACAAACCAGTTCATCTGTACCATTTTTCTAGGTTCCACATATATGCGTTAATATATGATATTTGTTTTTCTCTTTCTGACTTACTTCACTCTGTATGACAGTCTCTAGATCCATCCACATCTCTACAAATGACTCAATATTGTTCCTTTTTATGGCTGAGTAATATTCCATTGTACATATGTAGCACATCTTCTTTACCCATTCGTCTGTCAATGGGCATTTAGGTTGCTTCCATTACCTGGCTATTGTAAAAAGAGCTGCAATGAACATTGTGGTACATGACTCTTTTTGAATTATGGCTTTTTCAGGGTATATACCCAGCAGTGGGATTGCTGGGTCATATGGTAATTCTATTTTTAGTTTTTTAAGGAACCTCCATACTGTTCTCCATAGTGGCTGTATCAATTTACATTCCCACCAAAAGTGCAAGAGGGTTCCCGTTTCTCCACACCCACTCCAGCATTTGTTGTTTGTAGATTTTCTGATGATGCCCATTCTAACTGGTGTGAGGTGATACCTCACTGTAGTTTTGATTTGCATTTCTCTAATAATTAGTGATGTTGAGCAGCTTTTCATGTGCTTCTGGGCCAACTGTATGTCTTCTTTGGAGAAATGTCTATTTAGGTCTTCTGCCCATTTTTGTATTGGGTTGTTTGTTTTTTTAACATTGAATTGCATGAGCTGTTTATATATTTTTGAGATTAATCCTTTGTCCATTGATTCGTTTGCAAATATTTTCTCACATTCTGAGGGTTGTATTTTTGTCTTGTTTGTAGTTTCCTTTGCTTTGCAAAACCTTGTAAGTTTCATTAGGTACCATTTGTTTATTTTTGCTTTTCTTTCCATTACTCTAGGAGGTGGATCAAAAAATATCTTGCTGTGATTTATGTCAAAGAGTGTTCTTCCTATGTTTTCTTCTAAGAGTTTTAAAATGTCTGGTCTTACATTTAGGTCTCTAATCCATTTTGAGTTTATTTTTGTTTATGGTGTTCTAATTTCATTCTTTTACATGTAGCTGTCCAGTTTTCCTAGCACCACTTATTGAAGAGACTGTCTTTTCTCCATTGTATATCCTTGCCTCCTTTGTCATAGATTAGTTGACCATAGGTGTGTGGGTTTATCTCTGGGCTTTCTATCCTGTTCCATTGATCTCCATTTCTGTTTTTGTGCCAGTACCATACTGTCTTGATTACTGTAGCTTTGTGGTATAGTGTGAAGTCAGAGAGTCTGATTCCTCCAGCTCCGTTTTTTTCCCTCAAGACTGCTTTGGCTATTGGGGGTCTTTTGTGTTTCCATACAAATTTTAAGGTTTTTTGTTCTAGTTCTGTAAAAAATGGCAGTGGTACTTTGATAGGGATTGCATTGAATGTGTAGATTGCTTTGGGTAGTATAGTCATTTTCACAATATTGATTCTTCCAATCCAAGAACATGGTATACCTCTCCATCTGTCTTTGTCATCTTTGATTTCTTTCATCAGTGTCTTATAGTTTTCTGAATACAGGTCTTTTACCTCCTTAGGTAGGTTTATTCCTAGGTATGTTATTCTTTTTGTTGCAATGGTGAAAGGAATTATTTCCTTAATTTCTCTTTCTGGTCTTTCGTTAGTGTATAGGAGGAATGCAAGAGATTTCTGTGCATTAGTTTTGTATCCTGCAACTTTACCAAGTTCATTGATTAGCTCTAGTAATTTTCTGGTTCCATCTTTAGGATTCTCTGTATATAGTATCATGTCATCTGCAAACAGTGACAGTTTTACTTCTTCTTTTCCCATTTGTATTCCTTTTATTTCTTTGTCTTCTCTGATTGCCCTGGCTAGGACTTCCAAGACTATGTTGAATAATAGTGGCGAGAGTAGACATCCTTGTCTTGTTCCTGATCTTAGAGGAAATGCTTTCAGTTTTTCACCATTGAGAATGATGTTTGCTGTGGGCTTGTTGTATATGGTCTTTATTATGTTGAGGTAGGTTCCGTCCATGCCCACTTTCTGGAGAGTTTTTATCATAAATGGGTGTTGAATTTGGTCAAAAGCTTTTTCTGCATCTATTGAAATGATCATATGGTTTTTATTCTTCAATTTGTTAATACAGTGTATCACATTGATTGATTTGAGTATATTGAAGAATCCTTGCATCTCTGGGATAAATCCCACTTGGTCATGGTGTCTGATCCTTTTAATGTGTTGTTGGATTCTGTTTGGTAGTATTCTGTTGAGGATTTTTGCATCTATGTTCATCAGTGATATTGGTTTGTAATTTTCTTTTTTTGTAGTATCTTTGTTTGGTTTTGTTATCAGGGTGACGGTGGCCTCATAGAATGAGTTTGGGAGTGTTCCTTCCTCTGAAATTTTTTGGAAGAGTTTGAGAAGGATGGGTGTTAGCTCTTCTCTAAAGGTTTGATAGAATTCAGCTGTGAAGCCATCTGGTCCTGGACTTTTGTTTGTTGGAAGATTTTTAGTCACAGTTTCAATTTCATTACTTGTGATTGGTCTGTTTATATTTTCTGTTTCTTCCTGGTTCAGTCTTGGAAGGTTATAACTTTCTAAGAATTTGTCCATTTCTTCCAGGTTGTCCATTTTATTGGCATAGAGTTGCTTGTAGTAGTCTCCTATGATGCTTTGTATTTCTGCAGAGTCCATTGTAATTTTTCATTTCTAATTTTATTGATTTGAGTCCTCTCCCTCTTTTTCTTGATGAGTCTGGCTAAAGGTTTATCAATTTTCTTTATCTTCTCAAAGAGCCAGCTTTAGTTTTATTGATCTTTGCTATTGTTTTCTTTGTTTCTATTACATTTATTTCTGCTCTGATCTTTATGATTTCTTTCCTTCTACTAACTTTGGGTTTTGTTTGTTCTTTCTCTAGTTCCTTTAGGTGTAAGGTTAGATTGTTTATTTGAGATTTTTCTTGTTTCTTGAGGTAGGATTGTGTTGCTATTAACTTCCCTCTTAGAACTGCTTTTCCTGCATCCCATAGGTTTTGGATCATCATGTTTTCATTGTCATTTGTCTCCAGGTATTTTTTGATTTCCTCTCTGATTTCTTCAGTGATCTCCTGTTTATTTAGTAACGGATTGTTTACCATCCATATGTTTGTGTTTTTTACGTTTTTTTCCCTGTAATTGATTTCTAATCTCATAGCGTTGTGATCAGAAAAGATGCTTGATATGATTTCAATTTTCTTAAATTTACCGAGGCTTGATTTGTGACACAAGATGTGATCTATCCTGGAGCATGTTCTGTGTGCACTTGAGAAGAAAGTGTAATCTGCTCTTTTCAGATGGAATATCCTATAAATATCAGTTAAATCTCTCTGGTCTACTGTGTCATCTAAAGCTTGCTTTTCCTTATTAATTTTCTGTCTGGATGAACTGTCCATTGGTGAAAGTGGGGTGTTAAAGTCCCCTATTATTGTGTTACTGTCGATTTCCCCTTTGATGGCTCTTAACATTTGCCTTATGTATTGAGGTGCTCCTATATTGGGTGCATAAATATTTACAATTGTTATGTCTTCTTCTTGGATTGATCCCTTGATCATTATGTAGTGTCCTTCTTTGTCTCTTCTAATAGTCTTTATTTTAAAGTCTATTTTGTCTGATATGAGAATTGCTACTCCAGCTTTCTTTTGATTTCCGTTTGCATGGAATATCTTTTTCCATCCCCTCACTTTCAGTCTGTATGTGTCCCTAGGTCTGAAGTGGGTCTCTTGTAGACAGCATATATATGGGTCTTGTTCTGGTATCCATTCAGCGAGCCTGTGTCTTTTGGTTGGAGCATTTAATCCATTCACGTTCAAGGTAATTATTGATATGTATGTTCCTATGACCATTTTGTTAATTGTTATGGGTTTGTTTTTGTAGGTCCTTTTCTTCTATTGTGTTTCCCACTTAGAGAAGTTCCTTTAGCATTTATCATAGAGCTGGTTTGGTGGTGCTGAATTCTGTTAGCTTTTGCTTGTCCATAAACCTTTGGATTTCTCCATTGAGTCTGAATGAGATCCTTGCCGGGTAGAGTAATCTTGGTTGTAGGTTCTTTCCTTTCATCACTTTAAATAAAAAATGCCACTCCCTTGTGGCTTGTAGAGTTTCTGCTGAGAAATCAGCTGTTACCCTTATGGGAGTTCTCCTGTATGTTATTTGTTGTTTTTCCCTTGTTGCTTTCAGTAACTTTTCGTTGTCTTTAATTTTTGTCAGTTTGATTACTATGTGTCTCAGTGTGTTTCTCCTTGAGTTTATCCTGCCTGGGACTCTCTGCACTTCCTGGACTTGGGTGGCTATTTCCTTTCCCATGTTAGGGAAGTTTTTGTCTATAACCTCTTCAAATATTTTATCACATCCTTTATCTCTCTTTTCTCCTTCCATAATGCAAATGTTGTTGTGTTTAATGTTGTCCCAGAGGTCTCTTAGGCTGTCTTCATTTCTTTTCATTCTTTTTTCTTTATTCTGTTCCACAGCAGTGAATTCCACCACTCTGTCTTCCAGGTCACTTATCCGTTCTTCTGCCTCAGTTATTCTGCTATTGACTCCTTCCAGTGTAGTTTTCATTTCAGTTATTGCATTGTTCATCTCTGTTTGTTTGTTCTTTAATTCTTCTAGGTCTTTGTTAAACATTTCTTGCATATTCTCGATCTTTACCTCCATTCTTTTTCCGAGGTCCTGGATCATCTTCACTATCATTATTCTGAATTCTTTTTCTGGAAGGTTGCCTATCTCCACTTCATTTAGTTGTTTTTCTGGGGTTTTATCTTGTTTCTTCATCTGGTACAAAGTCCTCTGCCTTTTCATTTCGTCTCTCTTTCTGTGAATGTGGTTTTCCTTCCACAGGCTGCAGAACTGTAGTTCTTCTTGCTTCTGCTGTCTGCCCTCTGGTGGATGAGGCTATCTAAGAAGGTTGGGCAAGTTTCCTGATGGGAGGGACTGGTGGTGGGTAGAGCTGACTGTTGCTTTTGTGGGCAGAGCTCAGCAAAACTTTAATCCTCTTGTCTGCTGATGGATGGGGCTGGGTTCCCTCCCTGTTGGTTGTTTGGCCTGAGACGACCCAGCACTGGAGCCTACCTGGCTCTTTGGTGGAGCTAATGGTGGACTCTGGGAAGGCTCATGCTAAGGAGTACTTCTCAGAACTTCTGCTGCCAGTGTTCTTGTCCCCAGGGTGAGCCACAGCCACACCCATCTTTTGCAGGAGACCCTCCAACACGTGTAGTAGGTTTGGTTCAGTCTCCTATGGGGTCACTGCTCCTTCCCCTGGATCCTGATGCGCACACTACTTTGTGTGTGCCCTCCAAGAATGGAGTCTCTGTTTCCCCCAGTCCTGTCAAAAAGTCTTGCAATCAAATCCCACTAGGCTTCAAAGTCTGATTCTCTAGGAATTCCTCCTCCCATTGCCTGACTTCCAGGTTGGGAAGCCTGACATGGGGCTCAGGACCTTCACTCCAGTGGGTGGACTTTGTGGTATAATTGTTCTCCAGTTTGTGAGTCACCCACCCAGCAGTTATGGGACTTGATTTTATTGTGATTGCGCCCCTCCTACCATCTCACTGTGGCTTCTCCTTTGTCTTTGGCTGTGGGGTATCTTTTTTGGTGAGTTCCAGTGTCTTCCTGTCGATGATTGTTCAGCAGTTAGTTGTGATTCCCGTGCTCTCGCAAGAGGGAGTGAGCGCATGTCCTTCTACTCCGCCATCTTGAACCAATCTTTGAGTGTTCTATCACCTTATCTTTTATCACCCCTAAAAACCACCTTTTCAGAAAAACACACTCTAGCCCCCCTCAGGGCTGTGGACCCCCTTCACTTCCTTGGTTGCCACTATCTCTTCATTCCTTCCATCCCATTTTCCATGCTAGGCCTTCCTAGCCTTTCCACAATGCTGTGCCTCTTTATGTCTTACTGATGTCAATGCCCTCCAACCAAAGGCTCCTAGGAACAGACCTGTAGTTGAAAAAGTTGGGTTTATTACTTACTGCAGCAAAGGGAGAATGCACACCACAGGAAGCGATGGGGTATCTCAATAAGAGGGCTTAAGAAAGGATTTATAGGATTTGGGCTTGCTTCAGTTGATTTGGGGGAGGGTTTAAGGAAGCAGGCCATTGACCAGCCAGCCCAGTTTGCCTGAGACAGGGATTTCCTCGAACTTGGGACTTTCAGTGCTAAAACCAGGAAATTCCTGGGAAAACCAGGCTGAGTAGGTCACTCTAGCTGGCTTTATTCTGGATTTGGATACTGTCAGAAAGTAGGGGGTAATTCTGTGATTGGATTTCTAAATAAACCTTATTTGTAAGTGGGGAAGACTAACCTGAAGCTACAGCTATAATTAGTAAATAAGCAACAGTCACTCATGTTAGCCAGGATGGGAGATGTTTGGTCATTTTTGTGACTTGGATGCTGTTCATATTTTGACTGTGTTCAGACATGATTACAGGATGGTCTTGTTTTTGTCTTGATCTATCATGGCACAGAATGACCTCTACCGTTGATGCTCTGTGAAATTATTTATGTTCAACAAGAAAACACCAAAGCCTGATTGGTAGTGCCAGGCCAGGTCCCAGATATCAAGGGCTGCTTTCCTCTTTCTCAACAACAGTATACTACGCCTATGTCTTTACTGCTGTGCAAATACATTATCTCCTCCCATTTTATGTATCAGTGCTTCCCCATCCCCTATAGCCTGCCTTCAAGGTCCCCAGCAAGCCTAAGGGATGCTTCTGCACTCCTTGCTTCTCATGGTTTCATGATGTGGATACAGAATGTCTTTACTCCTGGGCCCAATCCATTCATAGCCCCCCTACTAGCAGTATCCGTTTTCTGAAGGGGACAACTTCAGTCTGAGAAGTGCTCCCACCGAGGAGGAATGGTGTCTAACCTAGTACTTGGAGGTAAACCTTTAATTCTAAGTTTCCCAGTTTGAAGTGTGTTTTGATTTGTATTTTGATGCAGTTGGAAATAGAAAGATATGCTTATGGTATCCTTAAGTAATTATGTAACTTCTTAACAACCCTTTCCAAATGCTCCAGAGACGTTCATCCATCCAGTTGTCCCAGGTGTACAAGAAAAGGCAGGACTCCTCAGTTATTAAAGCAGAAAATTCAGACTATGTTAAGTACTTGCTTGCTGACAGAACAGGTTTTGAAAGTTAAATATGCTATTAATAGGTTAATTGCCCTAAGGATTAGATTTTAATGTACTGTAGTTTATTTCAGCAAAATCAGTAATCTAAGAGGAATAAAATGTTTCTTAACGTTTTTATCATTATGACTGTGTTCAGCGAAGTGTATTACAGGGTGAGGTCTGCAGCATTTCAGAATCCCCCAAACGCACCAATTCCCCAGCAATTAAGTACATGGAAAGGAAGGGTTTAATCAGAGTAGCAAACTCACATGTTTTAGAAAAAAATTTTTCTAGAACTGAGAGGGGAAATAGAAACATAATATATAAATGAAGTGAGAAGATAATAAAAACTTCAATAAGGCTTAGACTCTGATATATACATGAGTTTAATTCAAGAAAACTAATCAGTTCCACTTCAAATGAATCTCAGATCTGCCCAGCACCATCTCCAAGACTTCATCCTCAGAACTCTTCAATAACTTCCTAACTCATCTCCCTGCTTCTCTTGTCCCCCTCTAAGCCCACTACCCACACTGAAGCCAAAGTGGCTTTTTAGAATAAAACCAAACCACACCTTGTTTAAAACTCTTCAGTAGCTTCCCACTGCACTTAGAGTACATTCAGAGTCATTTCCATGTCCTCACCCAGCCATGAATTACCTGGCTCATGCCCACCACTCTGACCTCATCTCCTCTCACCTCCCTGCACGCCTCCTGCCCCCTACACTGAGCTCCAGCCACACTGGGCTCCTTTCAGTCCCTCAATCCCACTAAACCCTTCCCTGACTTGAGCTTGAAAATACTTGAAACCGCCCTCTTCTTCACACTCCCACATCTCATTAAAGATCAAGTCCTGTTGATTCAACCTCCAAACATTTCTGAAATCCATCCCTTTTCCCACCTCTGCTGCATCCATCCAAGTCCAGGCCAATATCCTGTCTCACCTGGACTATTGCAGTAACCTCCCAGCAGGTCTCCCTCTTATTCTCGCCCCCCTACAGAGTCTTGTCTTCCACCCAGCAGCCAGAGTGATCCCGTAGAAAATGGAATTCAGTCCCAATTAGAATAAAATCCAGGCTTCATGCCATGTCCTACAAAGCCGTGTGTGATGAGACCTGATTCCACACCCCTCTCTCCCACATGACTATGCCTCAGCCACTCTGGTCTTCTTTCTGTTTCTAAACCAAAAGAGCTAGCTTTTGCACTTGCTGTTCCCTCTACCGAAGTCATTTCTCTTTCATGTTTTCACATAATGCTTCCTCCAAAAATGTAACCATGTCACTACTTTCTCGACGTGGCAGCTGGAGCGATCCTCTAAAAATCGAGGTTGGATCACATTGCTCTTCTTCTCAAAACCCCCCAGTGACTTTTCATTGTTCTTCAAATAAAGTCTAAACTTTGCCATGCTGAAAAGGACTTGCATCATCTGGCCTCTGCCTACCTTTCCAACCTAACAGTGCCACCCCTGCCCTACCAATGCCTAACCACTCTGACCTTCAGATATTTTCTCCAACCCACGAAGATTTTTCTGTGAGGCCCTTTGTGCTTGTTTTTCTCCCCATCACTATCATCACTACCACATGTAACAGGTTCTCCGAATCCCAGTTTAAATGTCACTTTGAAGAACTGCCCCCCTACCGCATTAATTCCAATCAAAACCTGGTGCTCATTTCTGTTGAAATCTCTTATAATGTGTAATGATTTTCTTATTTGCATATTATCTTAAGATGATTATTGTAATGATTTTCTTATAATGTGTAATGATTTTCTCATTTGCTTATTTTCTGTCTTTCCCACTTGATTGTAGGTTCCAGGAGGGCAGAGACCATGTCATCCATTGTAGTGCATAGTCTTCACTAGTTGTTAAATGAATGAAAGTTTAAGAAACTTGAAAGCAATTCCCTTTTATATATGAAAAGGTATACAAGTTTAAGTGAAGTTGATTAGGTGAATTCAGCAAACTATTGTACTTTAAAATTGTTTTTATTTTTACCTATACAAGTAATACTTTCTCCTTTAAAAAACAACACAAGATATAAAGTCCCCCTTGACTATTGCCCCCAATCTCAGGCCTCTCCCAAGAGATAGCTATTGTTATTCATTCAGTAGGTAACCTTTCAGGCTTTTTCTATTAATTTTTACATATGTATACCTGTAGAAACTGCAAAGTCAGCCTGTGTTTTATTTTTCACATTAATGAAGTTATTCTGTAGCCTGCTTTTGTCACTCAATAGTAGGAATTGGAGTTATTTCCATACTAATAAATTTATATTTAGATCTAATCCATTTTTAACTACTGCATAATATTTCATAGTGTGAACACACTCATAACTTATTCAACCACTCCCCTACTAATGGACATTTGGGTTGTTTTCAACTCTGCTCTTTTACAGACAATACTTCAATGAACATAATTATTGCTGATACCTAAGGAAGTTAATGATATGACTTTGCATCACTATTGATGTTGCTCTTGCATGTGACTGCCTTGTTGAACTCCTATTTCATTTTAATAGTTGGCTCTTGACTTTTCAGGATAAATGACCATTTTCTCTACAAAGCTTTACCTCATCTTTTATATTAACTGTACCTCTTCATTCTTTCCAGTGGTCTTATTCTATTGTCTAGGGTTCTAATAGTCATAATATATACACGTTTGACGTGTTCCTGACTTTACTACCAAAATGCTCCCACTGTTCCACCATTAAGTGTGTTGTTTGATAGAAGTTTCTGGGAGATACTCCTTATCAAGTTTCAGGACTTCAGTAAGAGTTTTGAATCATGTTATTCTTACTGGCAAGCTATAATATAAATACATATATATATATACATATACTTATGTATGTATATGTGTAGATAGATATAAGATACAGCTATAGGGCTTTCCTGGTGGCGCAGTGGTTGAGAGTCCGCCTGCCGATGCAGGGGACATGGGTTTGTGCCCTGGTCCGGGAAGATCCCACATGCCGCGGAGCGGCTAGGGCCGTGAGCCATGGCCGCTGAGCCTGTGCGTCCGGAGCCTGTGCTCCGCAACGGGAGAGGCCACAACAGTGAGAGGCCCGCGTACCGCAAAAAAAAAAAAAAAAAAAAAAAAAAACACATACAGCTATAGTCACTATTGTAGGATATGATCCAAAGGGGAAATCCAATAGTTTACTGTCAGCTAAGGGGAAATAATAAAGTGATATACAGAAACAAGCTGAAACTAACACACCATTGTAAAGCAATTATACTCCAATAAAGATGTTTAAAAAAATAAACAATAGGTAAAAGGGACAGTTTTGGTTTTCTTTCTTTTTTTTTAGATATCATTTTATTGGTGCCCTTGATAAAAGGATTGAAAACATTTTTGTTGCTTATACATATGACTCCAAGTTGAGTGTCAAATTGTAAGACACAAACAAAATTTAAAAGTATCTTGACAAACTAGAAAAACTGTTTATTAAAACAAGATGAAGTGCCGCAGTGAATAGTAAAGAATAATAAATGTAGGGACAGATATAAAATAGAAAAACCTATCAGGTTTATAAGCAAAATATTTGACAGCCACATTGCACCACAAGTTAAAGAGTGATACAGTTATTTTAAAACTAGTATGATCGTGAGATATGCCAACAAGTATATAATATGTTAGGTCTGGAAAATACCTCGGCTATGCTTGGAATTCACAAAACCATGAAAACATCATAACCCTTACTGTAACCTGACTTACAAAAATAGGATTTTAGTACCTCTCTCTCATACTCTCAAATAAATTCCCAAGTGTCTGTCTGTCTGTCTGTCTCTCCCCGCCCCCACCTCCCGCCATATAGTCACAGACATACATAACTGCATAAGAATTTATATTTTTATAAGGGAGTCAAAGATACAGTACCTCCGGATGCTGGTTTCCAGAAAGAAACAAAATGAGTAAATTCACTATGAGCTCATTAAAGTACATTAGCTCCCTTTTCTCCATTTTAAAATCTAGGAATACTTTTTTAAAATCAAGGGATATTTTGTAATATTTTTGTTCATTGATATATATTGTTCATTGATATATATTCTCTACTTACCTCTTGTCCTCTTCCTTCTAAACTTTTAATCTTTTATTTATTATATTATTATTTACTGCCAGGACATTTATTGCCCCCCAAATTATTGATAACTACTTGGAAAGAATGTGCACATGGATGTGTGTGTGTGTGTGTGTGTGTAAGTACAGACAGAGAAATGCCTGGATAGGATTGCATAAAATAGAATAGTTCCTCTTAAGTACCCTCTCCCTCTATTTTCAGCAATCCTTGGTTCCTAAGTTCTCTTACCCCAGCTACCCCTCTTCCATCACTCAGGCTTACCTTCCCTAGACAACAAGGACTTCATGTAAATAAATTATATCTGTTTCCATCTAAACTCTCAAGTCTTATATCCTACTCACTTAGGTAATTGTTAGATATGCAGGAGCTACTTTGTTAAAGTATCCCAGGGGAAACTTTATTTGTTGTACTTGGAAACAACATGACTTAGACAAACAAACCCAATTTCTAACTGATGATAATTTCAGGACCTTTGAAAGAACTGTGGAACAGTAAATTGGGGGAAATCATATTTCAAAGCATCCCTTATCACATCATATAAGCAATAACCTACTCCACCTAACGTTTTAGATTTTTAGATGTATATCATATTTGTATCTAAATTTTTAATAATATATATTATCATGTGATCTTTTTAAAAAATTATTGTATTTATTTATTTATGGCTGTGTTGGGTCTTTGTTGCTACACGTGGGCTTTCTCTAGTTGCAATGAGTGGGGGCCACTCTTCATTGCGGTGCGCGAGCCTCTCATTGCGGTGGCTTCTCTTGTTACAGAGCACGGGCTCTAGGTGTGTAGGCTTCAGTAGTTGCAGCACGAGAGCTCAGTAGTTGTGGCTCGCAGGCTCTAGAGCACAGGCTCAGTAGTTGTGGTGCACGGGCTTAGTTGCTCTGTGGCATGTGGGATCTTCCCAGACCAGGGCTCAAACCAGTGTCCCCTGAATTGGCAGGCAGATTCTTTTTTTTTTAATAGATCATTATTGGAGTATAATTGCTTTACAATACTGTGTTAGTTTCTGTTGTACACCAAAGTGAATCAGCCATATGCATACGTGTGTCCGCATATCCCCTCTCTCTTGAACCTCCCTCCCATCCTCCCTATCCCACCCCTCTAGGTCATCTCAAAGCACCGAGCTGATCTCCCTGTGCTATGTGGCTGCTTCCCACTAGCTATTTATTTTACTTTTGATAGTGTATGTATGTCCATGCCACTCTCTTGCTTCGTCCCAGTTTACCCTTCCCCCACCCCGTGTCCTCAAGTCCATTCTCTATGTCTATGTCTTTATTCCTGCCCTGCAGCTAGGTTCATCAGTACCATTTGTTTTTAGGTTCCGTATATATGTGTCAACATACAGTATTCGTTTTCTCTTTCTGACTTACTTCACTCTGTATGACAGACTCTAGGTCCATCCACCTCACTACAAATAACTCAATTTCATTTCTTTTTATGGCTGAGTAATATTGCATTGTATATATGTGCCACATCTTCTTTATCCATTCATCTGTCAATGGACATTTATGTTGGTTCCATGTCCTGGCTATTGTAAATAGTGCTGCAAGGAACATTTTGGTACATGACTCTTTTTGAATTATGGTTTTCTCAGGGTATATGCCCAGTAGTGGGATTGCTGGGTCGTATGGTAGTTCTATTTTTAGTTTCTTAAGGAACCTCCATACTGTTTTCCATAGTGGCTGTATCAGTTTACATTCCCACCAACAGTGCAGGAGGGTTCCCTTTTCACCACACCCTTTCCAGCATTTACTGTTTACTGTAGATTTTTTCATAATGAACATGCCAACCGGCATGAGGTGATACCTCATTGTAGTTTTCATTTGCATTTCTCTAATAATTAGTGATGTTGGGCATCTTTCATGTGCCTCTTAGCCATCTGTATGTCTTCCTTGGTGAAATGTCTATTTAGGTCTTCTGCCCTTTTTTTTCCCCCGCCCATTTTTTTTTTTTTTTTTTTTTTTTGTGGTACGCAGGCCTCTCACTGTTGTGGCCTCTCCCGTTGCGGAGCACATGCTCCGGACGCGCAGGCTCAGCGGCCATGGCTCACGGGCCTAGCCGCTCCGCGGCATGTGGGATCTTCCCTGACCCGGGCACAAACCCGTGTCCCCTGCATCAGCAGGCGGACTCTCAACCACTGCGCCACCAGGGAAGCCCCTGCCCATTTTTTAATTGGACTGTTTGTCTTTTGATGTTGAGCTCCACGAGCTGTTTGTATATTTTGGAGATTAATCCTTTGTCCTTTGTTTCATTTGCAAATATTTCATCCCATTCTGAGCATTGTCTTTCGTCTTTTTTGTGGTTTCCTTTGTGGTGCAAAAGCTTTTAAGTTTAATTAAGTGCCATTTGTTTATTTTTGTTTTTATTTCCATTACTCTAGGAGGTGGGTCATAAAAGATCTTGCTGTGGTCTATGTCAAAGAGTGTTTTTCCTTTGTTTTCCTCTAAGAATTTTATAGTGTGTGGTCTTAACCAGATTCTTAACCACTGTGCCACCAGGGAAGTCCTACGTGATCTTCTTTATCATGCAATGATAGTGATACCACGTGGTTAAATAAATTAGTCTCTAGCAATAATCAATACATTGGCACCTCCTCGGTGGAAAGTACAAATAGAAGGAAATGAAAATTTGCTTAATAATTTACTTGCTTTCAATTTGTATTTTAAATGACTGTCTCCATATCATTATTCCTAATACCGGGAGCTCTTTTCTTTCAGCATTGCACCTAATTCCTATTAAAATATGTTTTTCTTTGCCCTTTATGAAGGCAATTGTTAACAATAAATATTCTATTAGCTATGTGCTGCACATTCTTCTAAGAGTAATTAATCACTTCAATAATCCATGAGGTACAAAGTGTTAGTATCCCCATTTTATATATATATGGAAACTGAGGCATAGAAACGTTGGTTAACTTCCCCTCATGGTCATACAGCTAGTAGATTGCAAAACTAGGGTTTGAACTCTATACCTCTATACCATGACTCCAGAATCCGTGCTTTTAATCAGTACACAATACTATAATACCTTTCTGGTGAGCATATACTATGCAAGGCACCATACAAAAATGGTACCAAAACACGATCATTGCCCTCAAGGAGGAAAATGTAGTAGGGAGAACCGATATTTATACAACTAGTAGAAGGCAGAATATAAAAAGCACTATTAATAGAAGTGTTAAGATTATTGGAGCTGAAGAGGTTAAGAAATTATGAGGTCATAGTGTTGGGAAGGTCATCAACGTGGATGTTAAAGTTATAGATGATTATAACAGAGAACTGAAAGATCAGTAGTGGGAGTATAAAAGGGAGAGCTACAGAGTAGGCAATCAGAAAGTGGAGTATTTCTGTTACGATTTCAGAAGTTGAGCAGATCAGGATGATAATAATGTCCAGAGTCTGGTCATGGCAGTGGGGTGACTACACTGGAATAGAGACAAAAGTCCCTCAAGTTGAATCACAATGAGGTCAGAGTGTTGGATGATGGAAGAACTTAGGGTGGAGAGAATGCCTGTGATCCAAGTGACAAAGTCTTCATATATGTGGTGGAATGACTGGGAGGCTGGTCCATGACCAAACAGGGAGGGAAGGAATAGAAGGTGGTAAAACCAAGTGCCATGAGTCTCTTGACTGTCATGAGTCTCCAAAAAATGGGTTTTACTCATGACGGTGGGGGAAAAGTAGTCTGGAGACAACCATGTGGGAGTGAGGAGACCCCTTGTAGCCCTGAAGTATGTAGGATACAGAAGGATGAGCTGCCTCTACTAAAAGTAACTGAAGGAGAAGTGGTGTCCTCAGGGGTAAGATGGGTCAGGGACCATAAGGAAACATAAGCTTTAGTGTAACCCTCAGTGAAGAGGAAATGACAGAAATTTACCAGTTAGGCATGTGTCACGTAACCAGAGATCTAGAAGACACAGTGGAAATTCGGGGGAAAGAGCAGTGGAAGAAGAAAGTAATGAACAGTACAGAGAGGGGAGCACAGAAATGAAGATTAAACATATTAGCTTCCATTTGGGGCAATAACTAAGGATGACATGAATGTGAGAGAAGGAAGCATTAGTGTGAAGGTAAAAGTGTCTCAGACAAATAGAGGACTTGGGTTACCAGTGAAGAAGGCTGGCAGTCTATATAAAACATAAGAGAATTATTCACAAGAGAGCAGGCACTCTTGAAGGAGTTGAGAAGGGCAGAGCTGAATAGGGTAGAGATGAAAATATGAAAGAATTTAGATCAGTGGGGTCCTAGAGCTGTGGCTGTAGATTACAAGGGTGAAAGATGGGCATGTTAATGTTTGGGCAGGGAGGGGGAGTACACTGAAGGTAATAGGTGCTGAATGACCCAAAAGTAAAACTAACCAGCCTTAAGGTTCCAAATGGAACTTCTTTAAAGTCTTAAGTCAGGTGCAAGTTGGGGCTTGAGTTAAGTGTTACATAGGTATCTGGAGGATGTTTCATGAAAATATGAAATCCTTATAAAGAATTAGCTCATGACAAAATTCTTTGGGGCCATTTTAATAAATCAAATGTTCTGGGAAATGATCTGTTTGTTATGACTAATGCTTTTAGTAAAAACTGGTAGAAACCTAGTCAAGGCCTTAGGATTTCAAAATTGCAATGATTAAATGTCTGTATGCCCCCCATTCCAGAATTGAATTAAATCCAATCTACATTTACTTGTGTATATTTTTAGCTTTTAAATGGAAATGTAAATTGAGTTCTTCTCCTCAAGCAGTCAATTCAGTGACAGAGGCTGAGGAGGAGTGTAGAATCAGTCACATAGGAGGTCTGACATTATTTTACCTCTAAAAACTGCCTACATGGACCAAATAACCATTTGTCAAATTAATTTTTCCACTGATTATTTTTATTAACCTCATACAGGATATAACCAGCATCTAAATGCTCAGTAACTTGTGTATGGTAAGATCAGCTGCAGTTGCAGGCCACAGTGGTTAATTCTGAGAAATTTAGTACCATTCCGACCATACAGGCAAATGTTCTTCGAAAATTAGTCTTGTCAAAAAGCCAGGGTATGCAAAAAGGCCATATTTACCAAAGGGCTTTGAGGAGAATTCTTGGAACAGAAGTCAGATGGAGAGAGGGGTAAGTTGCATTTTGGCTGAAGGAAGATGTGTGGTTTCTCTGACCATTTCACAAAGAACACATCCTTTCTCCCCTGAAAACTGTAGCCCTTTGGCTGAACAAGGGAAGCTTAAAGAAGGCCTAAAGAGAAATACTAGGGCTCTAACCTGATGCATATTATCACATGACATCTCCCTCACCTGGGATACAGGGGTGAGGTTAAACACTAGGGCATAAGACCCTTGGGTGCTATTCGTTCTTGTTTACATACCCATAGCCTGGGTCTAGGGATAGCTCTGCAGTGACTAAGAGGTAAGCTCCTAGAGAGAGCAAGCTCTGGCTGACAATTGGGTTTTCTAACATGGGAATAGAAGAAGACATAAAAATGTGGGTTTTTTTTAATCTAACTGTTCCCAGTGCAGAACTAATATACACCATAAACTTCCTTTCATCATAGAATAAGTCCTAGCCCTTCTTCAAAATAATGAAATATTACTATATTCTATAATTCCAATTATAGAGCTTGCCAGCTTCAAGCAAGTCTAATTTAGTAAAGTTTTACTCTACTTGCAAAATAATTTGATAATGAAAGTAGAGTTCTATTTTCTTTATTCTGTATGCTTGGACTGTACTTCTGGCAATGAAAAAAGTTAAATCTAAAAGAATATCCACATTGTTCATTTGTGAAAATTGTTTAAACTATTGGATGTCCTATTAATACGTCTCTGAAAAAAATTGATGTCCACAGCCCATTAATTCTCACTCTGTGAACACTTAAAATGTTAGTAAAGTGGTAAATACAAGATGTGTCTCCTTCAAGCAGTAATACCTTACAAATCTGTTCCTTTAGGTTTCCATTTAATGGACCTGTGCTCTTAACCTGTAATTACATTTTAAAAACATGCAGTTGTGGTGTTTTGTGGGGTTTTTTTATGACATTTATTTGGGACATTTTTATGCTATAACTTCGTATGGGAATATTTCCATTTCCTTACAGTAAGATCTTAGAGATAGTATATATTTTTAAAATATCTTCTCATAGGGCTTCCCTGGTGGCGCAGTGGTTGAGAGTCCACCTGCCGATGCAGGGGACATGGGTTCGTGCCCCGGTCTGGGAAGATCCCACATGCCGCGGAGCAGCTGGGCCCATGAGCCATGGCCACTGAGCCTGTGCGTCCGGAGCCTGTGCTCCGCAACGGGAGAGGCCACAACAGTGAGAGGCCCGCGTACCGCAAAAAAAAAAAAAAAAAAAATCTTCTCATATCACATACCCTATTTGCACTTTAGAGAAAGAAAATATTACTCAGAGTAGAAGGGTAATTCAAGGCTTTTTTGCCTTCAGCTGAACAAAAGGGCAAAAACAAAAAACCAAACAAAACCCCTATTGTCCTAAATTTACCTTCAGGTAAATTTAATTACTGCATAGATTGTAGTATTCTGATTTCTGAAAGGCTAAACAGTAAAGTACCATGTTCTACTGAAATATGGAAAAATAGATAATCTAAATTCCTTTAATATGTTTGTTTTCCTGTCCTTGAGTCAGTTTCACCCTTGTCTTTGACATACCACTAACATTCATAACAAAAGGAAAGCAGGGAAGACTAATATATACCACAAGACAAATCTCTAGTGCTCCAATCATTACTTTTGCACCTGTTGTTATTTTATTTTGTTAATGGTGTAAGCAACTGGATAAAACTCAGAGAACAGTAATTTCATTGAGGGAATTGACTTAAATGAATCCAGAAGAATTTTCAGTTTGATAAAAATGAAAACCTTTTTGACTCCCAGGGGTATTAAAGCTGATCTTGGCGCCTTAGGGAGAAATTCATAAAGAAAATAGCCAGCTATATTCTGGCCAGTTCTATTTTTTGAGCGCCAGTTGGCACTGGGGAGAGTACAAACAATAGTCTCTAGATTTTGTCTAGTTTCATGATTTGCTTCTTCTGAAGCTATAAGCAGGAACATGTGGTCAAATAAAATGTGGCTATGTGTACAATTTATACAACCGAACTGTGTACACCCCCATTTAACTGTAAGGAAGTTGTGGGGAAGATACTTGCTGGATGGTCCATGGCTTGTTAGGAACCGGGCTGCACAGCAGGAGGTGAAAGGCGGGCGAGCAAGGGAAGCTTCGTCTGCCGCTCCCCATCCCTCCCCATTGCTCGCATTACCGCCTGAAACACCCACCCCTGTCTGGTCCATGGAAAAATTGTCTTCCATGAAACCGGTCCATCGTGCAAAAAGGTTGGGGACCGCTGCCATAGAGGATGCTGGGGGGAAGGGTAAGCTGTGACAAAGCGAGAGAGTGGCATGGACATATATACACTACCAAACGTAAAATAGATAACTAGTGGGAAGCAGCCACATAGCACAGGGAGATCAGCTCGGTGCTTTGTGACCACCTAGAGGGGTGGGATAGGGAGGGTGGGAGGGAGGGAGACGCAAGAGGGAAGAGATATAGGAACATATGTATACGTATAACTGATTCACTTTGTTATAAAGCAGAAACTAACACACCATTGTAAAGCAATTATACTCCAATAAAGATGTAAAAAAATATTTTGATCCAACAAAAATATAAAAATAATTTTTGCCGAAGAAAACACTGAATCTAAATTCCCATTCTTCTCCATAAGCAAAACACCCTCTTAATTTATAGGAACACCTGCTGATTCATAGGATTTGGTCTCAGACAAAACCTTTGTGATAGGGACTGGGCAGGAGGTAGGTAGAAATGCATCTTTGCAAACCCTGCAAAAATCTTGAATTAAAATCCACCTCTTTGGGGGCTTCCCTGGTGGTGCAGTGGTTGAGAATCTGCCTGCCAATGCAGGGGACACGGGTTCGAGCCCTGGTCTGGGAAGATCCCACATGCCACAGAGCAACTGGGCCCGTGAGCCACAACTACTGAGCCTGCGCGTCTGGAGCCTGTGCTCCTCAACAAGAGAGGCCGCGATGGTGAGAGGCCCGCGCACCGTGATGAAGAGTGGCCCCTGCTTGCTGCAACTAGAGAAAGCCCTCGCACAGAAACGAAGACCCAACACAGCCAAAAATAAATAAATTAATTAACTAATTAAATTTTAAAAAAGAATCACTTATTAAAAAAAATCCACATCTTCACAGATATCCTCTTGTGGCAGAATGATTTAGTTGGTTTGTATAATAATGTAATAATTACATAAAATATAATAATGGTAGAGTTATTTAGTTGGTTTACATATTTATGCAGCGATTACCTGACAATAAGATTACCTTCATAAAATACAGGGGGATTCTCAAGTGCATAATAAAGTTTTCATTTCTTTGGGTCTAGATAGCATTTTATTTTTTATTTTTTTATTTATTTTTGGCTGCGTTGGGTCTTCCTTGTGGTGCGTGGGCTTCTCATTGTGGTGGCTTCTCTTGTTGCAGAGCACGGCCTCTAGGCGCGTGGGCTTCAGTAGTTGTGGCTCGAATGCTCTAGAGAGCAGGCTCAGTAGTTGTGGCACACGGGCTTAGTTGCTCTGTAGCATGTGGGATCTTCCCGGACCAGGGCTCAAACCCGTGTCCCCTGCATTGGCAGGCGGATTCCCAACCACTGTGCCACCAGGGAAGCCCTAGATAACATTTTAAATCTTCCTTTTGAAACCAGCTAAGTGAGCCAGACTTATCCGTGCCAGAAAGACTCATGAATCTGTATTTAGGGTTTATTCATTGCATGTGATCATTACAGGGGAATTCCTTGTCTCAACCCACTGTACAACCTGATGACACAGCATTCTTCAATTCCAATCTTATAAAAGAAAGGCCCAGCAGAGGGCACGTTAAGCATTTTTATGACTAAACACCTTGGTACTTGTCTCAAGGATATTTAAACAGTAAGATGCTATATTGGCATCTGAAGTAAAGTTTCCTTTGTCTTCTGAAGTAAAGTTTTGGCTTTGGCTTTGGCTTTGGCTTTGGCTTTGGCTTCTGAAGTAAAGTTTCCAATGTCTTCTGACATCATATGGCAACTCTTTCAATTAAGAGAACACCAAGATACTCAGTCAAGTTCAGACAAATAGATTTAAATAAAACAAAAATCAATCTAATTGATTACTTTAAAACCAAGCACCTTGAAGATGTGAATAAATTCCCAGAATGAATAAAACCAGTGAGTTCATAGATCCTCTTTAGTGGTTACATGCTCATGGGAGCAAGGCGATATACAGAATATAAATATGCTAAGTTATGCCACTAATTTAATTACCTGCATGCAGCTAGTCCACTGGCAGTGTTTAAATCTCAGGCTAACTTTCTTTGATCACTCAAACTACTTCAGAGTCACCTCTTATGGGTCTGAAGGGAACACCTGCATAAAACATAAAATGAAAATGTGCTGAAAAATGCATTTCAAAGCCAACTCCAAGTGTCTTTGATAATCTGCTCTTTTGTATTATCTACATCACTGCTTCCCATCTACTAGTATCTATAACTGAGATCTGACTCCTTTCTTAGGGGACTAATAAACAATGACCCTGAGAAAACTACACCTTCAGTATAATAATTCTGGTGTGTACCTAGCTTTAGGTGGAAAATGAAATTCAACTCAAAAAATAAAATAGTTGATTTCAATATCTGAAGGAGAAAGCCAGGAAGGCAAGAATATTGTTTACATTTTAAGAATATTATTCTTCTAATAAGAGAAAGATCATCAGAGCTTTGGTAAATGACTACTACTTTAAGCATGAATGCCCTCTATTCCTAAGTACTTGACAAACTGCAATGAACTAGAAATTGCTTATTGCAAGACACCATTTCCCTTACATTTTTCTCCACCTTTTTTCTGCCTACACATCTAAAATGTTACTCAACTCAGCTGTTTATTTTCCCATCACAGCATTTAAACTCTTGCTCTTCCCCCTTTCTATTTTAATAACCCTTTGCCACAGTTAGCATCATATATGTTTACATGGTACCAAAATAAATAAAAGATACTAGTTGAACAAGGCAACTGAATGTTCCACTTTTAAACAATTGTTTTGGTATTATGTAGGTAAGCCTGACTCTTGAATATGTCCTAACATCTATTCATCTGTATCTATGTTCTCTTCCAAAATTACTTTATGCACTTGAAGCAATTCTTCCTATTTTTAGCTGCTTTTTTGTGTGTGTGTGTGTGCGGTACGCGGGCCTCTCACTGTTGTGGCCTCTCCCGCTGCGGAGCACAGGCTCCGGCCCAGCGACCATGGCCCACGGGCCCAGCCGCTCCGCGGCACATGGGATCCTCCCAGACCAGGGCACGAACCCGCGTCCCCCGCATTGGCAGGCTGACTCTCAACCACTGCGCCACCAGGGAAGCCCCAATTCTTCCTATTTTTAAATGCCAGCCCTGTCTTCTTCCGTCATTATATTTAATAATTGAAATGGTAAAACTTTAGTTTCTGTAGCCTACGTAATTCAAGGGGATTTCAATTAGTCCCTTGGTTAAATCCAATACAAAAAATAAGACATTTATGGATAAAAATAGAATCTATCTAAAGAGGGGATTCTTAGTCTGGGGTCCTCGGAGATGCACAGATAGGTCATACAAGGTCTTTATGCAGCTGAAGTTTTCTTTTTTATTTGCTTATTTATTTATTTTTGGCTGCGTTGGGTCTTCATTGCTGTGCATGGGCTTCCTCTAGTTGTGGCGCGTGGGCTTTCTCTAGTTGCGGTGAGCAGGGGCTACTCTTGTTTGCGGTGCGTGGGCTTCTCATTGCAGTGGCTTCTTTTGTTGTGGAGCACGGGCTCTAGGCGCATGGGCTTCAGTAGTTGTGGCTCGAGGGCTCTAGAGCACAGGCTCAGTAGTTGTGGCGTATGGGCTTAGTTGCTCTGTGGCATGTGGGATCTTCCTGGACTAGGGCTTGAACCTGTGCCCCCTGCTTTGGCAGGTGGATGCTTAACCACTACACCACCAGGGAAGTCGTTATGCAATTTTATTACATGTTTAGGTTCATGTGATCACCACCACCACTTCAGAACAGTTCCATCACCACATTGTTCCCTCATGTGGGCCTTTTATAGTGACACGCAACTCCACCCCATACCCTCTCCTTGGCTCTGGGCAACCACTAATCTGTTCTTCATTACTACAGTTTTTCATCTCAAAGATGTTATATAAATGGGATCATACTGTGTGTAATTTGGGGGGGATTGGCTTTTTTCACTCAGTAAAATTCTCTGGAGATTCATCCAGATCGTTGCATATATTCATAGTTCATTCCTTTTCATTGCTGAGTAATATTCCACGGTATGGCCGTATCACAATTTGTTAACCATTCACTTATTGAAGAGCATTTGGGCTGTTTCCAGTTTCTGGCAATTATGAATAAAGCTGCTATATATATTCACATATATATATTCATATATATATGTTTTAGTGAATATAATTTTTTTTTTTTTTTTTTTTGCGGTACACGGGCCTCTCACTGCTGTGGCCTCTCCCGTTGCAGAGCACAGGCTCCGGATGCGCAGGCTCAGCGGCCATGGCTCACGGGCCCAGCCGCACCGCGGCATGTGGGATCTTCCCGGACCGAGGCACGAACCCGTGTCCCCTGCATTGGCAGGCGGACTCTCAACCACTGCGCCACCAGGGAATCCCTGAATATAATTTTTTATTTATCTAAGATAGAAGTCCATGACTGATATTGCTGAGTCATATGGTAGTTACATGTTTAGTTTTATAAGAAACTGACAGACTGTTTTCCAAATTGGCTATACCATTTTACATTTCTCACCAACAGTGTATGTGTGTGTGATCCAGTTCCTCCACATTCTCACCATCATTTGGTGTGATCACTTTTTTTTTAGCCATTCTGATAGGTGTGCAGTGATATCACATTGTGGTTTTAATGAACATTTCCCTAATGGCTAATAATGTTGAACATCTTTTCATGTGCTTATCCACCATGTGTATACTATTCTCTTTGGTGAAATGTCTGTTCTTGTCCCAGAAAAAAAAAAAAGCATCCCAAATAGGAATGGGTTCTTTTTACATAGGAATTTGAGTAATATCAGTGGATAACAAAGTTTTACAAAAGAAAGAAATGCTGTTAAACCAGGATTTTTTTATTGGCTATCTGCTAAGACAGAAGCCATAACATTAATTCTTACTTAACCCAGTGAAGGTGTTTCTGTGGAGAATCTGGAAAATAGAATCCAGGAACAATGCTTGGCTTTTGGATAACTGGACTGTAGAGAGAATTGAGAGAATACAAATGAATGAAGAGATAAGAGAGCTTTTGGTAAGTATTAGATTCCGTCATTTCATGAACACGTTTTCTAGCGAGTACCAGTAGTGCAGATATTTTATATCCTTGGTATGCTTTTGATATATTTAAATATCATTTGTGACCTTGTTTTATGGGTCATAGTTGTATACTCACCCAGAAAGAGAGCTGTCTACTTCAGCTCAGGCAGGGTAACAGAATTACCTATAGGCAGAACTATTACTCTCCTCCAAGAAGAGCTTGAATCAAAAACCTGCAATGACTATCCACTGCCTAATAAATCAAGACCAAATTCCTAAATACCTTTTCAAGGTCAACAAAACCCTAACCTACCTTTTCTGCCCTATCTCCTGCTACTCATCCTCTTATGCTCTCAACAAACTGAAATAATGTTTCCTAAATCCCCTCTGCTCTTTCCTGACTCTGAGCTTTTGTTTCTGCTATATCCTTTACTGAAATATCTTCTCTCACCGTTGGTACCTATAAAAATCCCACCTATCCCTCAAGGCCCTGCTCAGACAGATGTTGCTTTCTCCATGAAATCTCCCCTAATTTCTTAAGTCAAAAGCAAACATTCCTGCCTCTATACTCACACAGGACTTTGTACCCCTTCCCAGCACCCATCTCTCTGACCACTCTTTTGTTTAAACGCCTTGCCATTGCAATAACATGGATGAATCTCAAATGCATTTTACTAAGTGAAAGAAGTCAGACACAAAAAAACCTACATACTGAGTGATTCCATTTATATGACATTCTAGAAAAGGCAAAACCATAGGGACAGAAAACAGATGAAGAGTTGCCAAGGGTTAAGGAGGTGGGGGGCTTTGACTATAAAGGCATAGTATGTGGAATTTTGGGGGTGATGAAACTGTTCTATATCTTGATAGTGGTAGTGGCTACATGACTATATATTGAATATTTGTCAAAGTTTATGGAACTGTACACTAAAAAACGTTTATTGTATGTAAATTATACCTTAACAAACACAGTAGAAAAAAAATCATACCAGCTAGCCAGCAAACCAACCAGCCTGCCCTCCAGTTCTTGCCGTCCACTTACTGTTTTTCAAATGTACTCTAATGTGCCAGGCTAAGAGCAGGGGCTACAAAGAAGAAAAATACATGGTCCCTCCTCTCAAGGAACTCAGTCTCTGACGGAGGAGATATGTAAGTAAATAAATGCAGCATAGCATGGAAGATACTATATATAATACACATATATGTCAGAGACAGTGGAGGTATAAAGGAGACAGTGGTCAGATGGACCTAGATTGTTGAGATCCTAGCCATCAAAGCTTAGAAATTTCTATTCTGTTCAATATACAGTGAGAAATGACATAATCATAGCTATGTTTTCAAAAGTATAAATGGCAGTAATATGAAGGATGACTTGGAGTGAGGGAGAGACTAAAAGCAGGGAAATCAATTAGAAGGCTATTTACAATAATCTGAGAGAAAATTAGTATCACTTCTCTTCCCCATTAGTAGGCAATTGAGATTAGACTAGGCTTTCAACTAAAGCTTGTATTGCTTATAATCTAGATTCACATAGGCAAAAACAGAGAGGGCTCACAAAATTTTCCTTGGTAAAATTTACCCCCAGTAGACTAAGATACTAAATGGAGGGACCTTGTTGCAACTATCATAAGACTTTGTAGATATTAGAAGCTCTAAAAAATGTTTATTATCCTAATGAATAAATTAGAGAATGTGTGAATTTTCTTTTAAATCACCGAAACTCGAAAAGAGAAAATTATAAGTCCTGTATGCCCAGTGATGCTTATTGCTTATCATTTTGTATGTCGGATGGCCCAGAGGGTCGAGGTTAGTAAAAACATTTTTTTTCCCTAAATTCAAATACTGATTGCAGTTATCAGGTGGGATTAGTTTAGCACATTTTTTTCCCAGAAAGTCTGTTTCTTCTTTGCTTGTTCACTGCTACATAACACAACTTGCAGTGACAGGGCTAAGATTCTGTTAAAAAAAAAAAAAAGGCTGGGTAACAGCAGGCGTTATAAATCTACTTTGTTCCAGTATACTACCCTTAAGCAATTGACTGTTCCACCTGTCTCGGAACTTGAAAACCTCTGCTGAAAATGCCTTATGAGGGCATAACTGAAGGCACTGATATAAGACAGCCTGATTCTTGGAATGTGTGTGCTGAAAAGTTTTCATACTGCCTTGAATCCAAACAAACAGAAGGTCCTAAAACCATCATGGTATTGAGCCCTAAACACCTTGTAGGGCCCAAACATATGCTCTCATCGGGTCTGTAAACACCTCAACCATAACCGCCTCAACAAAAGGAAAACATTTAATGAACTGGTGGGATTATTGAAGGTAAAGTTGACAAACTCTTCTTCAAACAAACAGGAGCTTCAGGCTTTCAATGTCTGCTCCCTCTCTCTTTTTTTCCCCCCACAAAAAGCAAACATTGCTGAGCCACTTCATTGCCTCTGCTAAAAGGCTTTCTGTGGCTCCAGAGCTGACAGCATCTAGAATATTAAGCAGTTGTTGACTTCTGTGTCCAAACTAGTTTGTTCTGAAGGACCTGAAGTATACTGATCCTATCTGCACACAAAGTTACATAGAGACAACTTAGAAAAGAGTATACCCACCCTCTGCTAATCGGAAGATTGGCAGCTAAGGGAGAAGTGATTTTATGGATTCCTGAGTGTGCTGTGGTTCAGTGGATCTGGACATTTTTTCCTTTTGATGATTCCATTAGTGTTTTTCCTCATTAAAGTTCCTATACTTTATACTGCATGATTTGTGGTGAAGTCAAACCAAAGTAATTTTTGTAACCACAAAATACCCTTTTGGGTTTTTTTGTTTGTTTTTTAAAATTTATTTTATTTATTTTTATTTTTGGCTGCATTGGGTCTTCATTGCTGCGTGTGGGCTTCCTCTAGTTGCGGCGAGCGGGGGCTACTCTTCCTTGTGTTGCACGGGCTTCTCATTGCGGTGGCTTCTGTTGTTGTGGAGCGTGGGCTCTAGGTGTGCGGGCTTCAGTAGTTGGGGCTCGTGGGCTCCAGAGCACAGGCTCAGTAGTTCTGGCACACAGGCTTAGTTGCTCAGCGGCATGTGGGATCTTTCCGGACCAGAGCTCAAACCCGTGTCCCCTGTATTGGCAGACAGATTCCTAACCACTGCACCACCAGGGAAGCCCATAAAATACCCTATTGTTGAAGGCCCGCTTGTCTCTTGCCCGTTTCCTGAGACCAACATAACCATGACACATCTAATTCTGGTGTGACAGAACTTAATTACTATGTGAATCATGAGTGGGAGGCCAGCTAATTTCAGTTGTCTCAACTGTTTGCTAGTACCTGGTCACTTATTGCCAGATACTTGTTTACTCCAAGTTTTTGATCGATTTTGAGCCCTGGCCAGCAGCAACTAATCCTAATGCATATAGTTGGCAGCTGTGAAGTTTTGACTTTGCCCCTTGGAATACAAAGGCTGCCTTTGCCCACACTCAGGCTGACTTTAGCTTCCTAAGAGTAAACCTTGGGACTTCTCGAGTGGCACAGTGGTTAGGAATCCGCCTGCCAATGTAGGGGACACAGGTTTGATCCCTGGTCCGGGAAGATCCCACATGCTGCAGAGCAACTAAGCCTGTGCGCCACAACTACTGAGCCTGCTCTCTAGAGCCCATGAGCCACAACTACTGAGCCCACATGCTGCAACTACTGAAGCCCGCCCACCTGGAGCCTGTGCTCTGCAATGAGAAGCCACTGCAATGAGAAGCCCACGCACCACAATGAAGAGTAGCCCCCGCTCACCATAACTAGAGGAAGCCCACGCGCAGCAACAAAGACCCAACACAGCCAAAAAATAAATAAAACTTTAAAAAATAATAAATAAAATAAAGTTTCTACTCTAAAAAAAAAAGAGTATACCTTGGCCTCAGTAGGTGATTGTGATTATGTGCTACAATATAACTATGTTTATTCTTTTTTTATGATATTTAATTAATTTATTTATTTTATTTATTTATTTTTGGCTGCACTTGGTCTTTGTTGCTGCACGTGGACTTTCTCTAGTTGTGGCGAGCGAGGGCTACTCTTTGTTGCAGTGCACGGGCTTCTCATTGCTGTGGCTTCTCTCGTTGCAGAGCACGGGCTATAGGCGCGCGGACTTCAGTAGTTGTGGCACGTGGGCTCAGTAGTTGTGGCTCACAGGCTCTAGAGCGCAGGCTCAGTAGTTGTGGCGTAGGAGCTTAGTTGCTCTGCAGTATGTGGGATCTTCCTGGGCCAGGGCTCGAACCCGTGTCCCCTGCATTGGCAGGCAGATTCTTAACCACTGTGCCACCAAGGAAGCCCACTATGTTTATTCTTAAACTGCTTTTCAGAAGCCCCAGCTTTACTAGGAATTATCAAATTAGGCTCCTATTAGAAAGGAATCCCATTCTGTCTGTAGGCTAAAAAAAAGCTTACTGCCCACGTGCATTTTAAAGAACTTAACCCCTCCCTAATTTAGTAAACTGATCTTATCCATGCCTGCGAGGCCCACTCCCTTCTACAGCGATTCTGTCATTTGTCCTAGGCAGTGGCAAAATCATAGATATTTATTTTAGCTACACTAGCTGATTTGGTAGGCTTTAATCTAAAGGAACACTAAGTGGTTCAATATATATCTGCACAATTTCCCATTATTATTATCCCTATTTTGTAGCTGAGAAAGAAGAAAGAGAAACTTCCTTGGTGTCACATAACCAGTCAATGGAAAAATTAAAAATAACAACAGAGACTGGAATGAGGGAGTTCTGTGGATCTAGTCTACTGAGTAGCACAAACGGATTGGAAGTAAACCTCAAATATGTGGCCATATCTGTAGGGCACAATTCATTAAAAACATTTTTTTCCCATTTTCCCCAAGCAATTGTTTTTCTTTCTTTTAATATACATAAATCTCTTGTGGACGCAAATTTAGTTCTTTGAAAGTTTTCATCTTACTAGAAACCTAAAAAAAAAATAAAAGGAGAGAGGAGACTGCATGAGAACAGATTAATTTCCCAAGTAGGTTGTCCTGATACTGCAGGCGAGGGTAAAAATCACTCATGTCCATCTTTCCCTCCAAGCACCTCCCCTGCCCAACTTTCCCCTGGAGCCATTGCTGCCCTCCCATGCCTTGGGCCCTTCCCTACTCTTATCCCTTTTTAGCAATCTGGGATCCCCTCAATCATCTCCCCAAACTCAAGATAGCTAATCTGATCCCTCAATAGCAATCAACTTGACGCAGCTTAAATTTTCTGCATTATCCTTATCAGTACAATTCCTTTCTGTACCAGTTTTCGTCAGTGGACAAAAAACACCCTTTCCACACATAACACACGTTCAGGCATTCCACTCCACACATGCATGGGAGTGAGTGTGTACAACTGAAGATGTAGACATTTATAAATGATGATGAAGCACTTGACAAAATGTACTTTCATAATCTCTGTTATCTAGGATTTCCAGGGCTGCTCAGCAAGAAATCAGGGCACCCTGATGAGGGGTTCTTAGTAGGTTAAATGTGTTACCATATCTGGTTGAAAAACACCGAATCTTTCCACCTTGTAATAATATCCTTACTACGTGTGTGGAGAGGTAGTACAGCAGAGTGAAAATGGTATAGAATTTGGAGTCCGATATGCTCCCATGTGAATTCCAACTCTGCCACTTACTAGCTGTGTGACCTTTGGCAAGATACTTCACCTTTCTGAGCCTCATTTTCCTCATCTGAAAATAATGGGCTTTTATTACTTGTTGTAAGAATCAAATGATATAATTAATACACATACAGTGTCTGGCACATAGTAAGTTCTCAATAAATATGTTTCCTTCCTACCTCTACTTTGGAAGGTAGTGTTATAAGGAGTGGAATGTTGCATAAGGAGAAGAGTGTAGTTTTGTACTAAGATGTTGGGTCAAATTCTAATCCAATCATTAGGTTATTCCCTAATGGGTGCCCTCAGCAAGTTACTTAACCTGAGCGCACGTTGCTTCTTCTGTAAGATGTAGCATATAATACTTATCTCATGGGTGTAAAGTATCTGGCCCCTAGCAGGTTCTCAATGGTAGCTATTTCTGTTACAGGTATAAGACTGTTCTTAGTTTCAGATATAGCACACCTACTGTTGTAAAGCCCCTCTCTGAAATTCTGTCTTTTCTTCGAGTGCATGAAATCTTTGTTTAAAAATATCCCCTGTTTTTTGGGCTTCCCTGGTGGCACAGTGGTTGAGAGTCCGCCTGCCGATGCAGGGAACGTGGGTTCGTGCCCCGGTCCAGGAAGATCCCACATGCCGCGGAGCGGCTGGGCCCGTGAGCCATGGCCGCTGAGCCTGCGCGCGTCCGGAGCCTGTGCTCCGCAACGGAAGAGGCCACAACAGTGAGAGGCCCGCGTACCGCCAAAAAAAAAAAAAAAAAAAAAAATCCCCTGTTTTCTAATAGTTGTATACCCACTTGAGCTGACTGAGGTTTACCTGCATTTGCAAGTAACAGTACAGTATTTGAAAGTATGCTGCAGCATCACATTTGGGGCTTTTTGTTCTGTTTTGTTTGGCTGCTCTCTCTCTCCACACCACCGTCATCTTCTTGCTATACAAGGGGCAACTGCCTTGAGTGGAAATTTGTTGTCATTCATTCTCTACACCTATATTGTCCAGCTGTGTGGCCACATCATCGCTTTGATGCCAGGACACTAGTTGTCTCAGATGGTGCTTTACCATTTAATGGTAAGAAGCCAGATGTGGTGTCTCATTTCCTGCAGACATATTAAAGGCTGAACACTATGGCCCATCTCTGCACCACCGCAGAAACTCAGTATGATCGGAAACTTAATCGGCCATGGTGGTACCCTGCTGTTGCTTCTGCAGGATGCTGCTCTGTTTACCAGTTCATCATTAGATAGTGCACTGCTTAGGGCAACTTTCAGTTCAGTGTTGCTGATATAAATATTTGGCAAGGCTAGCCTTTGTGGTAGGATTTGAGGAATTCAAAAAGCCTCCTGGCCCAAATATATCTCTGTCACTGGTCACAGTGCCTGAAATGCATGCAAGAAACATTTCACATGAACTTTCCTTCTTGGGTATAAGGCAATGTTAGAATGCAAATACCACTCTCTAAAGGGAAGATACTGAGTCATTATCGGCTATTAATACTCAGAGTCAGAAGTGCATTGGAATCCTGATTCTGTTACTAGCTGTATGAGCTTAGGGGGTTGCTAATTCTCTCTGAGCCAGTTTCCTCTTCTGAAAATGGGGATAATAATAGATGGTTGTGAGAATTTAATGAGAGAATGCATGTAAAGAACATAGTAAATGCTCAATGAACAATAGCTGTTATTAGCCTTAGGGACAGCAGGGCTCTGAAGGAATACATTTAGGACCTGGTAAATTTGGTTTGAGGGTCAGGAATAAGGTGAAGTCTGGTACCAGGAAACTGCTCACAGCAAAGGCCCTGGTGGAGTGGTGATATTACAGCTGGGGAATAGCATGGAAACTCTGGGGACCTGGGGTTGGAAGAGTTAGGTGGGAGGAAGAGGAAAGACTGAAGCAAAATCACACTGCATTTCCATGAACCTTCCAATAAGAAAAGCGCAGTACTACTCAGGATGCGATGCTTTGTGAGGTAGTAAGCTCTGACACTGGGAGTGTTCAAGCAGAGGCTGAGTGCTGGCTACCCTCAGGATACTCAGGGCTTCTCAAACTTATATTTACATACAAATCACCTGGGAATCTTGTTTAAATGCAGGTTCTGATTCAGCAAGTCTGGGTGGGACCTGAGATTCTTCATTTCTCATGAGCTTGCTGACAGTGCTGATGCTTCCGATCAACAGATGTCATCCTTAGTAGCGAGGCTCTGTTGCAGTTTGAAGAGAAATCACAGTGAGACAGAGGGATATGGTTAGGGAAAGCCAGAGAGTTACCCGGACAAGGCTCCATAAAGTAGGAGCACTCTGATGCAGTCATGATCTACAGTCTGGTTCTTAGCTTTGTAAGCTTTGAAATTTGATTGGTAGTATTGGCAGAGCCTGGGCTCCTGGGGACTGACTCACAATTAAACAAATTCACGAGACCAGTATATAAGCCAGAATGCCAACTGATTAATTTATTATGAGAAGTATAACTTCCAGTGGAACAGATACTAGTGTTTGCTGATCAGAGAATTACCTCCCTGTAGGCATATTTACAGGAGGAGCTAAATGATGAAAAGAAGGTTGCTTGGTGAGGAGGAGCTCATAGCAAGGGGAGTTCATAGGATGATTTTAATGGTTCATGTCATCAAGCTATGATAGTCTGATACCTTCATCTCCACTACTGGTCTAGACCTCCAGATAGTGCTGAGGGTGTTAGCCTCCATAACAGTCTCTCTGCCTCCTGTCTTGCCCTCATACAATCCAGATTATCTATGTAAGCCTAGGTCGATACTATCATTTGTTTGATCCACTGATTTCAATATAAATTCACAACCTAAACTCATCATTACAAAAAGTTTAAAATATAGAGAAAAGTTGAAAAATATTACAGCGAGCACCTATATACCCACCATCTAGATTCAACAATTGTTATCATTTTGCCATATTTACTTTATGTATCTGTGTGTGCACATGTGCATTGAGCCCACACTCTTTAACATAGATTTCTAAACTGTTCATGTTCTGGCATAACCCACTTGACCTGCTTCACTCCCCTGGGCTCCCCCTTTGCTCCCCGAGACATGCCTAACTATTGAATGTTAGTTCCCTGAATGTTCGCTGGTGTTCTCATGTATTGCCTATTGCCTATGCCTGAATATCCTTACTTTCTTTTTTCTTGATTAGCTCTATTTGTTCGCAGAGAGCCACGCCCATGTTGCCATAGCACCCTATGCTCTTCTCAGTGATAACATGTATTACACTATACTGTTATTGTGTGTTTGCCTCTTTGACTTTCCTACTAAACTATGAACTCCTTGAGGGCAGGGACTGTTTCGTTTGTCTCTGTATACCTGCACCTCTCAAGTGTCTTGAGCTTAGTAGGTGTTCAGTAATCAGAAAATCCAACTACCTGCTGGACAGTTCTACCTAGTTACATCATGGGTACCTTGAATTCAACTTGTCTAAACTGAACTCATTTCTCCTCCTACCCACTCTACACATTTAAAACCCTCCTCCTAATTAAATGCCATTCAGTCTTCCAAGCCAAAAGCTTCAGAGCAATCCCTAACTCTTCCCTCTCATTCATCCTCCAAACAAGTCCTGTTGATTCTATATCCAAAATACATTACCAATCTGTCCATTTCTCTTTATCTCCACTACCAATTTAGTCCAAGCCACCTTCATTTCTCACCTGGAGCACTGCCAACAATCCTGTATCTGGGCTCCCTGCTTCTACTCTTGTCTCCTCCAATTTTTATTCACAGAGAAGCATAATGATCACTAAAATTCAGATCTGATTTTATTACTCCCTGCTTAAACCCTGATTATATTACTCCTTGCTTTTGGATTAAGTCCAAACTCCTTAGCTTTACCCAAAGGACTCTCAAGAACTGACCCCTTTGTCCCTCTATAACTTTATCTCTTGTACTCTGGGTTCCAAACACTTGGTGTTTATAGAGCCTGTAGTATTTGTTGTTTCTCAACATTTTCAGTTTCATGCCTCAGTGCCTTTTCTTGTATTGTTCTCTGTCTAGAAAGGCTAACACTCTCAAAGTCAGCACAGGTGTAACCTCCTCTGGGAAGCTTTTTCTTACTTACCAGTCTGGGTTAGTTCCTCTTCCCTAACACCCACTACTGCCCTATGCATACCTCTAGTGTAGCTCTTATACTATATACATCAGCACTCTCTCTATATATATATTACAATTATCAGCTTGTTTGTCTCATCAAAGGTAATTTATGAGCTTTTTGAGAGCAGAGTTAATGTCTTATTTTGTTTTAACCCAATGCTTAGCCCATGATTGGCATATAGTAGATTGCAATAAATATTTAAGAAAGAATGAATATTAACAAATGTCTCTCCAAACTTCATTTTTGTAAATATCTTATAAAAGATCTCTTTTCTTTTAAACACATTGTTTCTTCAAAGTACAACATAGTTGACTGTCATGCAGGTTTTATATGTATATATTTTCTGCCGCACAGCGCGGCATGTGGGATCTTAGTTCCCCGACCAGGGATCAAACCCACACACCCTGCATTGGAAGTGCGGGTGGACTGGACCGCCACTGGACCGCCAGGGAAGTCCAAATCATGCAGGTAATATTGATTGAATATTGAGTGTTCTTCACCAGCAATTTCAGACAATTTCTGGAACTGTACCATTTCTTTTTTATATATAAATTTATTTATTTTTGGCTACGTTGGGTCTTCGTTGCTGCGTGCGGGCTTTCTCTAGTTGCAGTGAGCAGGGGCTACTCTTTGTCGCAGTGGGGCTTCTCATTGCTGTGGCTTCTCTTATTGCGGAGCACGGGCTCTAGGCACATGGGCTTCAGTAGTTGTGGCACGTGGGCTCAGTAGTTGTGGCTCGCAGGCTCTAGAGCGCAGGCTCAGTAGTTGTGGCACACGGGCTTAGTTGCTCTGCGACATGTGGGATCTTCCCGGACCAGGGCTCGAACCCGTGTCCCCTGCATTGGCACGCAGATTCTTAACCACTTCGCCACCAGGGAAGTCCCGTACCATTTCTTTAGATGACAGATGCTACCCTTTTATTTTCCCCTAGGTAATTTTTATCTAAGAGATTAACATCATCAGTAGTTGGGGGTGCCATGCTATTGGTCCCATATACCTCCCTTGACCTCTAAGTCCCTTTCAACACCTACGATTCATGTTTCACAAAATTGCCCATTCATTTGGATTCTAGGTGCTGCTTGGTTATGGTGTTAATTTTCCGGTAGGTTTCTCTCAAGCCATAAGAGCATCACGTGCAGGATTGTCCCATGCTTAATCTTTGCAAATAATATTGATTAAATAAATGTTGGGCCAGGGGAGTGGAATGATTGATTAGGAATTTAACAAATGTTGGGCTGGATAAAGTAAATTATATTTATTTGAACTGAAAAAAATGGCTAAAAGTAAACATCCTGAACATTACTTTCTCTGATTATTACCTCAAAGTAACAACCTTAATATTATTTTAAAAGTATTGGGTCCCTGAATCTGTTTAATAATAATAGTATTTAACAGATATAATTTTTACACTCTGCTAAGCACTGTTCTAAGTGCTTTATATGTATGAACTCATTTAATCATATAGACTACTCTATGGGGTAGGTACTATTATTATCCCCATTTTACAGATGATGAGGAAACTGTGGCACAGAGAAGTAATTTCCCCAAGGCCAAAAGTTATCCATAACTGTCAGACACCAGAAGTATTAATTCAGTTTAATCTATGCATATTTATTGAGCACCTACTAAATGTAACAACTGACAGGGTAGATAAAAAATTGTACACTTAAAGTAAGGAGAAATCTTAACGCAATAGTGCTGTGAGTGAATTGTCAAGGTGAGTCAGGCTCTTTTTTAGTTAGTGGGAGATGGAGAAAGATTGTTGAGGTCGTGAATGGCGCAGACATATCTGTTTGGGTAAGTCTGGTTTGCGGAAAATGGAAGAAAAGAGGCTTAGTTTTGAGGAGTATGAAAATGGTCATTCCTTTTCGAGGGCTAAGATTACTTTTAGAAGGGGCATCTGATGCAGTATATTTAGTATGAGGTAAGGGTAAGAAGGAAATACATAGGTATGACGCTTGTTTAGAGAAGGAAAGGAAAAAGTTTAAAATTTCAGATCTGCACTTTTTAGAAGTACTTTCGCATTCTGGCACCTTAAGCCAGAAATGCCCCGCAGGCAAACGTTACGAGGGAAAAATATATTCTTGCAATTCAAAAGGGACTCAAATCCTACCAACAAGCGTTTCTGTTCTCTGTTTCCATAGTTCCTCGCCTGTCCACTTTTCATACAACGACTTGACACACCTGACCACACAGCCTCCGATCCTATTCTAATGCCTGCCCATCCTGTTACCCTTTTTTTTTAATTTATTTAGTCTATTTATTTTGGCTGCTTTTGTTCTTTGGTGTGGTGCACGGGCTTCTCATTGTGGTGGCTTCTCTTGTTGTGGAGCACGGGCTTCAGTAGTTGTAGCTCGCGGGGTTGGTTGCCCCGCGGCATGAGGGATCTTCCCGGACCAGGGCTCGAACCACCGTTCCCTGCATTGGCAGGCAGATTCTTAACCACTGCGCCACCAGGGAAGCCCCCTGTTACCCTTTTAAAAGGCGGATCCCGCAGTGTCCTTTCCTCCCTCCCAGCCGCCTCCACCCCCAGTCGGCTGGGCGGAGCTTCACGCTAAAGCCCCGGAGCCCGACGCGGCCAAGGCAGTAGCAGAGAGGACTGAAGCTCCGAAGAGCTGCATCTGCGGCAACATCTCCAGCGACGTTACGTGCCTCTCGGCTTCGACCCAGCCTGCCGCGCGTGCCAGTCTCTCCCCGCCCCCTCCCCACCTGGCGCGCACCTGGCCAAGGCCGGGGTCCCACCGAGAGCCGGGAAGGCGCGTGCCAGGGGCCCTAGGGAAGCGCAGAGCGCGCGCGCCATGGGGCCGCCGCCCGGGGCCGGGGTCTCCTGCCGCGGTGGCTGCGGCTTTTCCCGATTGCTGGCCTGGTGCTTCCTGCTGGCTCTGAGTCCGCAAGCCCCCGGTTCCCGGGGAGCCGAAGCAGTGTGGACCGCGTACCTCAACGTGTCCTGGCGGGTTCCGCACACCGGAGTGAACCGCACCGTGTGGGAGCTGAGCGAGGAGGGCGTGTACGGCCAGGATTCGCCGCTCGAGCCAGTGGCTGGGGTCCTGGTACCGCCCGACGGACCAGGGGCGCTGAACGCCTGTAACCCGCACACGAATTTCACGGTGCCCACGGTCCCGGGGGACTGGGGCAGCAGCGTGCAAGTCTCTTGGTTGGCCCTCATCCAGCGCGGCGGGGGTTGCACCTTCGCAGACAAGATCCATCTGGCTTACGAGAGAGGGGCGTCTGGAGCCGTCATCTTTAACTTCCCGGGGACCCGCAATGAGGTCATCCCCATGTCTCACCCGGGTGAGTGCCGCTACCGAATTGCGCGCCATCAAACCCCTGCCAAGGCCATTTTCCCTTATTTTCCTCAGTGTGATCTTCCCCCTATCCCCTTGCTCCGAAGGAAAACGAGTGTCCTTTCTGTCCCCATCGAGTGAGGGCAGGGTCCTCTCTTCCCCGAGATTCACCCTGCGTCGGGGGTTTGGGCAGAAAAATCCTTTAGAATTTGCCTCTCTGGTGAAAAAGGGTGAAAACAGAGTGAGGAGGCTGGCAACTCGAGAAGGACTGTTTGGGCTCTTTGCGTCGTCTTTTCCTGCTGTTTCACGAGGGTGGTTTGCATTGGATTAATTGGTTGGTGGTGGGCATTGGCTTTGAAATGACTGGGAAGAAGCCTACCCGAGAAGCCTGCCTGGAAATCCCTTCCTCAGTCTTGTCCTGATTAACAGCCTCAGGCCCGCAGCAGATTTTTTCCCTCCTCTCTCACTGTTTTCTCTGCATGTTTCCTAGTATCAGGTACAAGATTGTGTTACTGTGCCCTGTTAACCTCATTCCAGTTTTGGTGGAAACTTTGCTCAGCTGTTGGGTTCTTCTCTGCCCAGGGGTCTCAGGTCCCAAGTGATTTTTGGTATCAGTGCTTTCCTTTGCATTTGAAAAAATCTGATTTAGGATATTGAGTGGCAAAACAGGTGATTAGTGTTATTAAAGAAGAAGAGGTTTCTGCATGAGACTAGCAAAGGCCTAGGCTTTGGAAAATGTAATCCAGGTAGGTCTTAAATTTGTACAGATGAGGTGGATTACTGTTTTTCCCTCTTCAGTTATCCTTCCAGAAACCTTCTCCCTATTTGTGATTAGGTGTCCATACCATATGTACATAGTGATCCTAGGCCCCAAAAGACAAAGAAAAAAAAATTGGGGGAGAAAAAGGCAGAGACACGTAATAGTAGTAGCAGTATATCATAGTTGTTGAGAGCTGGGCCTCAAGTCAGACCTTGGTTAAATTCCGGCTCCATTGCTTACTAGTCCTGTGACCTTGAGCAACTTATCTGAAGTCTGGCCTGGATTCCCTCAATCAAATGGGAAAGAACTAAGAATGAACCACTCCCACAGGTTTGCCTTGAGGATGAAATGAAATAATGATGGGAAAGAGTTTAACACATCATCCTTCTCTGTAAAGGTTAGGTGATAGGATCAGCTTTTCAGAGTTGTTGGAGAGATGAATCTGCTTGTTTAGCTACTGGAGATTCTGTGTTTTTCCTAAAACAGTATGTCTGGCCCTGTCTAGAGAGCACTTGCACTGCGTGGCTGGGTGGTATAATGGAAAGAGCACTGAACTGGAACTTAGGAGATTTTAGCTCTTTTAGTCCCTTCTCTGCCTCTACCAGCTTCACAACCTTGTACAAGTTACTCACTGGTCAAATGATAGTATAGAGGCAGGAGGAGGAAGCCAGGTTGGCAGATCGTGACAAAAAATGAACTAGATGAACTCCCTTCCAGCTCTAAAATGCTGTGATTCTTAGATTTTATGTTGATTAAAGAAAGGAGCAACTGCATCTCTTTTGGTTGATAATTCGTTGATTAGAATGAAATTACTTTTTAAAGGCTGATAGAAACAAAGAATAAGGACTTGGTATATTTTAAAGTCCTTACATTTCAACTGGCTACCTGAATGCAAGGGTTTGACTTTGCTTCCTCCCAATGAGATTCATTTGCACAGATGATTTGGAATTGAAGAGTACTCTTTAGAGAATTCCAATTTAGACTGCTTTCATCCTACTTCTGTTAAGTATATAAGCTTATATTTATCTGATAGATTTAGGGGACAATAAAATTAATTTTGTTGAGCTCCCACTATGTGCCAGGCACTCTACATACATCTTACTTATTCTTTATTGAGAGATAGTATGGTGTACTAGGAAAAGCAAACGCACTATAGTCAAGAATGAGAATCAAATTCTGGATTTACCACACAATAGCTTTGTGTCCTTGGTCAGATTATTTAACATTACTGAGTCTCAGTTTTCAGAAAAGTGTTTTGATACTTTAAAAATGTATTATTATCTGCGGGTTCGTGCCCCGGTCCGGGAGGATCCCACATGCCGCAGAGTGGCTGGGCCCGTGAGCCATGGCCGCTGAGCCTGCGCGTCCCGAGCCTGTGTTCTGCAACGGGAGAGGCCACAACAGTGAGAGGCCCACGTACCGCAAAAAAAAGAAAAGAAAAGAGGTGCTAAAAATGTATTATTATCTGATATGCTGACTGTAGCAATGTTACACTTAGGCTAACTAGCTAAAATAACTAGCTAGTTACTTGAGGAATGGAATCACGTTTCTTCCTTGAACTCCTGGAGAAACTACTTTTCAACACAGGGGAAAAATCCCTTTGCATTTCATCCACATATGTTGTTAAATATTTGTTTGCAGAGTGCTGTGTTGTTTGCTTTGCTCATTCCTCAGAGTAATCCCAGGGTTTGTTGTAATCTCTGGTCAAAAACGATTTCTCTTGGATTTTAGTGGCAAAGAGGTAGGACTGAAGTTTATGTGTTGATTAACAATATATATTGCCATGAATTCTACAAGGGCCACCAAATGTGGAAAAGCCATTGCTGTGGTCTTTGTTTACAAAACCTTTCTTCACCCCCTCTCACAGGGGCCTATGCTTGAATTGTCTGTCCTTTGTTGGAGTTCGTGTTGATCATCCACACCCACCTATCACAGTCCTGCGACCATGAAGACCCATTTGTTTCAAGTAACAGAACTAACTGGTTTAGAACAGTAGCTTTAAAACTTTTGTGTATTGGAGAGAAACTCCACTATATAAGTGCAATCGATTAGGAAAATCAGACTATTTTTTTAAAAAATCAGGCTATTTTTATGGATACCAAATTTTCCCAGAGGGTAGCTGTAGGCTTGCAGCAATCCATGCAGTTTATTTCTGTATATTATCTTCCAGAAAATCCTGATTCACACATATAAAAAATTTTAAATGACAGATTTTTATTAACAGATGATCCTGCAGTCTCTGGATATTTTTCATTCAAATGGATCCAGAAACTGGGAATAAAATGCAGAGAAAATTTTGGTTTCACAGTTTAATCACTATTCATGTCTTATTTAAATATGAAAATCAGATAAGAAGCAGCCAAAACAGAGTAAGCACTAAAGCTGTCTAAAAGGTATGGTTGTCACGATGAGACACGTTATGCATGTTCTTGTTGTTGCACAACTAACTAGTCTCCTTTCGCCAAGCAGATGAGCCTGAGCCTTGCATGCTTTCTAATTGAGCACAGCCCACAGGTTGAAGTGGTGTCAGTACTTCCTTACACAATTTTCCTTGAGTCAACATGTGCAGGCATGAATTTATTGAAAGACCTGTGCAAAGCTTCCACCTTCATAATCCATGACGCATTTACAAGAACTTGAAACATATTCAGAGGGATGGCAGGAGAAGCATTATTCCTGAGGGCTGTAAAAAAGTGAATGAACCAAGCCATTTAAGTTAGTGATTTGGTGGTCTTCCCTGGGATAGAGTTTGCTATATAAAACAGTTGCTTGTATACATTGTTGAAAGACCTCTTAGAGTGTATTAAGAAGATGGCCTCTACCAGGTTTTTTTTTTAGGTTTTCTTTTTTTTATTGAAGTATACTTGATTTACAATGTTGTGTTAATTTCGGGTGTATAGCACAGTGATTCAGTTATATATATACATATATAGATTCTTTTCCCTCATAGGTTATTGTAAAATATTGAGTATAGTTCCCTGTGCTATACAGTAGGTCCTTGTTGGTTATCTGTTTTATATATAGTAGTGTGTATATGTTAACCCCAAACTCCCTCCCTCTGCCACTTAATATCTTTAAAATCTTAGGCCAGTATTTTACTTCTCTAAGTCTCAGTTTTCTCCTGTGTAAGATGGGCATAATAAAAAACTTACCTGAGGACATATATACACTACCAAATGTAAAATAGATAGCTAGTGGGAAGCAGCCGCATAGCACAGGGAGATCAGCTCGGTGCTTTGTGACCACCTAGAGGGCTGAGATAAGGAGAGTGGGAGGGAGGGAGATGCAAGAGGGAAGAGATATGGGGACATATGTATATGTATAACTGATTCACTTTGTTATAAAGCAGAAACTAACACACCATTGTAAAGCAATTATACTTCAATAAAGATGTTAAAAAAAACTTACCTGTTAAGGGATTAAATGAGATACTACAGATAAAGTGTTTAAATGAGATACTACAGATAAAGTGTTTAGCATAGAGCCTGACATTTAGGAAGCTACTATAATTTTTCTTTATTACAGTTAAGATAGTTAAATGTATTTTAGAAAATGAAAAGTGATTTGTATGTTGGTGGTATACAATTTGAAAATGAATAGCCTAGAGTACTTCAAGGTCCATATTACCTGACATCTGACTGTAACCCTTTAGGAATAAGTTGAGTAGACTGACTGTTTTACCAGAAAATGATCTTTTGGCCCACCTATGTTTGTCATTCTTTTCTCAAGTAACTGCTTATCCCTCAAGTAACCAATCTTCTTCCCATTCACAAGGACTTTGGAATAGGATTTTCCACTGATTTATTACCACCCAATCCCTTCTCAACCACTTGACATTTAGTTTTTATTCTTTGTTGGGTTTTTTGTTGTTGTTGGCTGGTTTTTTTTTTTTTTTTTTTTTTGCCCCCTAGTAAGTTGACATCAAAAAGAACCTATTTTAGTAGAATGATAGGCTCAAAAGAAGTTGAGAAGAGAATGGGTGGTGATGATTTACCAACGTAAAATACCATTCCAGAATCTGTTCCATGTGCATCCTTTTTGATCTCTCTGCAGTACTGTATTTGATATTGTTGACCACTCCTTTGAAACTCTTTCCTAAGCAGTCTCTTGCTTCTCTTGCCTCTCTTTTGTTTCATTTCTGTTATTTTATTAACATACTCATCTCATACCTTTTCTTCCTTGCATTCATACCCAGGCCCCCAACACTCTGCCTCCAGTAAATATCTGCCACGTCCAGTTGATTTCAGTCTTCTCACATATGTTCAATCTTCTCACATATGTTCCTTTCTTCCTCACAATTGTTTTTACACTGCTTTCAGTTCCTGTGTCTTCTCATGGGAACAAATACTTAGCCTTGGTCTCCCTGCCTCCAGTCACTTCTTCTCTTCGGTTCTTCCTCCACGTGGCCACCGGAACACAGCTCTGGTCACACATACGCCATTGCTCAAAAGCCCATTACGTATAAATTTGAGACTATGTTTCTCAGCATGGCATATAAGACTCTTAATGATCTAGTCCCAACCTACTTGTGAAGCTTTATGTATTTCTTGTCTCATATTGATCCCTAAACATGTTCTCTACTCTTTCCCATTATCATTCCTTTGCTCGTACTTCTGCTTTTGCCTACATACCCTTTTCTTACCAGCTCTGTTGGTCAAAACCTTACCCATCCTTCAAAACCCAGCACAGATGCCTCCTCATCTTTGAAGCCTTTCGTAATTCTTTCATTTCCTCTTCCCACCACAGCCCCCACACCAAAAACAAAATAGTCTCTTCTCTTATCTCCTGTAGAACACCATCTCTTATAGTACTTTCTGCAGTTTTTTAAACATCTTTATTGGGGTATAATTGCTTTACAATGGTGTGTTAGTTTCTGCTTTATAACAAAGTGAATCAGTTATACATATACATATGTTCCCATATCTCTTCCCTCTTGCGTCTCCCTCCCTCCCACCCTCCCTCAGGCGGTCACAACACACAGAGCTGATCTCCCTGTGCTATGCGGCTGCTTCCCACTAGCTATCTAGTTTACATTTGGTAGTGTATATATGTCCATGCCACTCTCTCGCTTTGTCACAGCTTACCCTTCCCCCTCCCCATATCCTCAAGTCCATGCTCTAGTAGGTCTGTGTCTTTATTCCTGTCTTACCCCTAGGTTCTTCATGACATTTTTTCCCTTAAATTCCATATATATGTGTTAGCATACGGTATTTGTCTTTCTCTTTCTGACTTACTTCACTCTGTATGACAGACTCTAGGTCTATCCACCTCATTACAAGTAGTTCAATTTCGTTTCTTTTTATGGCTGAGTAATATTGCATTGTATATATGTGCCACATCTTCTTTATCCATTCATCCAATGATGGGCACTTAGGTTGTTTCCATCTCCGGGCTATTGTAAATAGAGCTGCAATGAACATTTTGGTACATGACTCTTTTTGAATTATGGTTTTCTCAGTGTATATGCCCAGTAGTGGGATTGCTGGGTCATATGGTAGTTCTATTTTTAGTTTTTTAAGGAACCTCGATACTGTTCTCCATAGTGGCTGTACCAATTCACATTCCCACCAGCAGTGCAAGAGTGTTCCCTTTTCTCCACACCCTCTCCAGCATTTATTGTTTCTAGATTTTTTGATGATGGCCATTCTGACTGGTGTGAGATGATATCTCATTGTAGTTTTGATTTGCATTTCCCTAATGATTAATGATGTTGAGCATTCTTTCATGTGTTTGTTGACCATCTGTATGTCTTCTTTGGAGAAATGTCTATTTAGGTCTTCTGCCCATTTTTGGATTGGGTTGTTTGTTTTTTTGTTATTGAGCTGCATGAGCTGCTTGTAAATTTTGGAAATTAATCCTTTGTCAGTTGCTTCATTACTTTCTGCATTTTGCTGGTAGTTTTTTGTTTATATATTTTACCTTCCTACTGTATCGTAATCATTTTAATGTTTTATTATTGTCATATTCCCCATAGGAACCTTTATACTTTATGTACTCTGGAAATGCTTCTTGAGTGGCCTTAAATACACAACAATGCCAGAGGGTCATATGATTCCCTAGAAAAATATCTAACGGAAGGGGATTGAAATTCAATTCATTAAACATTTATCAAGGGTCTATTGTATGCTAAGTACTGTACTTCTTGCCCCTGAATATACAAAATAAGGAGGACTAAAATTGTACAGATACTTCAAGATTGCAAACGCCCTAATTTTTATGTTGGTCACCATCATGTGCCAGTTTATGGGTTTTTAATGGCAAAATGACCTAGGTAACAAAGAAATAGTGACAGTGAGTATTTACGTTGAACTTTCCCTGTTCTATTTTTTATTGATGTTTTAAAAATTTGATTTACACCATTCAACTTATGTCTCCAATTAAAGTGCTTCCAGTGAACATGTTGATGAATGTGGAATCCCATAACATAAAAACCTTACAAAAATATAGCCTGATCGGTGAATTGTTTTTCTAAGCACATAAAGAACTATTTCCCCCAGTCCATGGAAGATGTGTGTTGTCTCATATAGAATGCCACATTTAGTCTCTGTTCTCAGGCTTAAATGGAGAAAATAGAGGAGGGTACCAAAGATATTTTCTAAGTTATTTTATGATTATAAACTTAACCATGCATCTTGCAGAAAACTTGGAAAATACAGAAAAGTATAAAACTAAAAATAAAAGCTACATATAATTCCACAATGCAGAGATGGTACCATTAATATTCCTTCTAGTCTCTTTTTCCATGTATCCTACTTTTATCATAATGGTTATTTTTTCATGAATATTAATGTAGTATTAATAAAATACAGACAGTTTAAAGGAAAACACAAAAAGCCATAAATATAACCATTTTAGCATTTGGGGGTGTTTTTTTGTCATTTGCTTCCTTTGCTCTGCATATATATTATTTAAAGAATTATAATTATATACTATATATACAGCTTTGCATCCTGCTTATTATTGTAAGCATTTTCCCATGTAATTAAAAATAGAGAGAGGGTTCTCTTGTAGGCTGAAGATGGTGGTCATTGATTGGAGGGGTGGGAATTGAGCTTCTCTTCCATTAACCAGCAGAAAGGAAGTGCAGAAATGGTGACAGGGAGGGGTGTGAATTGGAACATTTAAAACAAAAATATGCCCCAAAGAGCCTTACATAAAAATATACTTACTAGCCATAAATGTGATCTGGTCTAACCCATGTTCATTGCCTACTGTGGCCTTGGTGTTTTGAAAGGTTTGATCACCATTTGTACCTTAGTTCCTCTTCTCCTATAATATTCCTATAGGTGATGTCTTTGTTACAAATGAGGTTTGCAACCAGTTTCCTTGTTGCTTGGTTAAGTAGCACCTCATTGACTAAAATGGCCTTTCTTATTCATGATGACCACTGAACTGTAAACTATTGTTGGGGTTTTTCCCAAAGTTTACTTGATAGGGTACCACAAATACTGCCTAGTGGTGAATAACTTTTTGTATATGTAAATTTCATCAAAGAATAATGTACATACCAAATAGGTATAGAAATAATTAACGTATAGCTCAGTGAGTTTTCACAAAGCAAGCACACCTGTGTAACCAGCACCTGGCTCAAGAAGCAGAACAGTACCAGAACCCCAGAAGACTACCTTGTGCCCCAAGACAAAGAATCTTTGAAGCAGCACAATTGTCAACTTTGTCTCCTGAGGAAATGACTTCTTACAGCATGTGGTAGGAGCCTAGTCACCTACAGAAACAAATCCTTCACTGTATTGGAGCTAGTTAACTGTGGTGATCCTCAGCTGCACACTGTAGGTAGTTATTTCCAAGCACAGAATACACTCACTTTTAAAAAATAATTAATAAATTAATTAATTAATTTTGGCTGCATTGGGTCTTCGTTGCTGAGCACGGGCTTTCTCTAGGTGCGGCGAGCAGGGGCTACTCTTCGTTGCAGTGCTTGGGCTTCTCACTGTGGTGGCTTCTCTTGTTGTAGAGCACGGGCTCTATATGCATGGGCTTCAGTAGTTGTGGCACGTGGGCTCAGTAGATGTGGCATGTGGGCTCATTAGTTGTGGCACGTGGGCTCAGTAGTTGTGGCGTGTGGGCTCAGTAGTTGTGGTGCATGGGCTCAGTTGTTGTGGCTTGTGGGCTCTAGAGCATAGGCTCAGTAGTTGTGGCACACGGGCTTAGTTGCTCTGAGGCATGTGGAGTCTTCCCGGACCAGGGATCGAACCCGTGTCCCCTGCATTGGCAGGTGGATTCTTTTTTTAAGTGATCTTTTTATTTTTTTATTTTTAACATCTTTATTGGAGTATAATTGCTTTACAATGGTGTGTTAGTTTCTGCTTTATAACGAAGTGAATCAGCTATACATATATGTATATCCCCATATCTCTTCCCTCTTGTGTCTCCCTCCCTCCTACTGTCCCTATCCCACCCCTCTAGGTGGTCACAAAGCACCGAGCTGATCTTCCTGTGCTATGCGGCTGCTTCCCACTAGCTATTGGTTTTACATTTGGTAGTGTATATATGTCCATGCCACTCTCTCACTTTGTCCCAGTTTACCCTTCCCCCTCCCCATGTCCTCAAGTCCATTCTCTACTAGGTCTGTGTCTTTATTCCCATCCTGCCCCTAGGTTCTTCACGACCATTTTTTTTTTAGATTCCATATATATGTGTTAGCATATGATATTTGTTTTTCTCTTTCTGACTTACTTCACTCGGTATGACAGACTCATTCCATCCACCTCACTACAAATAACTCAATTTCGTTTCTTTCTATGGCTGAGTAATATTCCATTGTATATATGTGCCACATCTTCTTTATCCATTCATCTGTCGATGGACACTTAGGTTGCTTCCATGTCCTGGCTATTGTAAATAGAGCTGCAGTGAACATTGTGGTACATGACTCTTTTTGAATGATGGTTTTCTCAGGGTATATGCCCAGTAGTGGGATTGCTGGGTCATATGGTAGTTCTATTTGTAGTTTTTTAAGGAACCTCCATACTGTTCTCCATAGTGGCTGTATCAATGTACATTCCCACCAACAGTGCAGGAGGGTTCCCTTTTCTCCACAGGCAGGTGGATTCTTAACCACTGCACCACCATGGAAGTCCCCATGGACTTTTTGACACAGTTATTAAGCCAGTTTAGAGTTGCCACATTTTGCTGTTAACACCCCACTTTGGAGCCCTATGGGCAAAGCAGAGCACAAGGGCTCTTTGTTATTTTTCCATTTCTTGTTCTGTCTTTTTCAGCTGTATGTATGTATGTCTTCCTAGATATCATGACATATAATTATTGCTTAAATTTACCCATAGGCTTGTTACAATATTGATTTCTTCCGAAAAGAAAGTTTGGTGATTCATGCCTGACTTGACAGAGGCTGTTGGGTTCAGAACCTAGTCGCGCTTTACTTGGTTTTAATGCTTGAATGCTCAAGTTAGATACAAATCAGTGATTTTGAGTTTAACCTTATTTATTTTGACCTTTTTTGAAAGAAGATGGTGCTTGAACTCACTTGTTGGGGTGTGTGTGTATGTTTCCCTCAAGAAACACTTGTTGGGGTGTGTGTGTATGTTTCCCTCATTATCATTTCAGATAAAATGTTGAAGTAGCTTAGTTAAATGCTGCCTGCAACTAAAAAGTCTTAGCTTTTGAAAGGAAAATATACCAAAATGTTAACCTTGGTTATATCTGGTTGGTGGAATTATAGGTGATTATTGTCCTCGTCATTATCATTTGTCTGTATTTTCTGAATTTCCTATAATGAATATGTTTTATACTTGTAATCAGAAAAAATCAGGTAATTTAGAAAATCCAAAATTCTCCTATAGTGTTGATAAATCCTAAAGAAAGCATTAATAATGTGACCTTTGCAACAACAGGAACGAAGCATACCTTATAATAGAAATGATTTACTGACTATTATGAGAATTTAAGGAAGAATTACTTTGGTCTTTTGAATATATCTAACTTACATAATTGTTAGTGACCAACTGTTAACACTAACTGGTTTCTTTCTTGTTAACACTAACTGGTTTCTTCATATGTAAAATGAGCCTTGAACACTACAGAACTTTAAAGAATGACTTTTTCTATTTTAATATGGAATATTTCTCTTCTCTTCCTTTTGTATCATGAGTGGTGTTTTTTTCTTTCCCCCCTTACACATATCTCACCTTTCTTGGTTTTTTTGTTTGTTTCCCATAAGAGACCTGCTTCCCTTCACTAGCCCCCTTCAATATCTATTCTATTCAATACTTTTAAGATTAGTGCTAAATTTAACAGCTTAGGAAGAAGAATCCAATATATTGGCAGTTTTAACCCATGACACACTGAGTTCATCTGATGACAATAGCTTCAGTCATTCTAGAAAAGAGGAAGAGATTTTGTGAGAATAAGGGCAGAGGAGAATCATGGTGTTCTTATTTTACACTTCATTAATGATATGCAGAACATACAAGCTCAATCAAAATTGCATTTAACACATCAGTAAAATTGAATTACAGATCTTCCTCAACTTATGATGGGGCTACATCCTGATAAACCAATCATAAGTTGAAAATATTGTTAAGTCGAGAATGCATTTAATACACCTTAACCTACCTAACATCATAGCTTAGCTTGGCCTACCTGAAACGTGCTCAGAACATTTATATTAGCCTACAGTTGGGCATATTTGATAATAAAGTGTTGAATATCTCATGTAATTTATTGAACACTGTACTGAAAGTGAAAAACAGAGTGGTTGTCTGGGTACAGAATGGTGGTAAGTGTATTGGTCACGTGGCTGACTGCTGCTGCCCAGCATCACGAGAGAGTATCATACCACACATATCGTAAGTCAAACCATCATAAGTTGGGGAACTTCTGTACTTCTTTTCAAAATTGTCATTTCTCTTGAAATACTATTCTGCTATGTGAATCTCCACAAGTTGGTGGTTTGCACAAGAAACTGTCAAATTCAAGGGTAGCTTCTGTACCACTTCTTTTTCTCTTAGGATACATTTTGTATCCCACTTTTATACCCACTTCCTTTGCCTTTCATAGCTTAATTAATTGTACCTTAGATATTCCCCCCACCTCTCTCTCTCACTGAACCCCATCTTCCTTTTCAAAAAAATTTGAGCTTCTTTCTATGTGATGCCATTTATTTTGAAGAGAAATTAAACATTATAAGCAGCCAGTGCTTTCAATATCTGACGAACTTGAATGTGTCCATAACTCAGTCCCACAGTCTCCACAGAAACTTCCCATTAACCATGTAATCCTCCTGATTAAATATGCATTTTCCTTATGTCCCACTATTTAAGATATTTTAAATGTTTTTTGTTTTGTTTGTTTGTTTTTTGCTTTAAGTATTTCTGTGATTTTTTTCTGAGAAGTTTTATTACAAATATAGGTTAAATAATAACTTATATTTGCTTTGAAGTTTTTAGTCCTCCAAGCATTCCACACGGAAGTAATCTGTGGGCTCATTTGGGAGCTCAGACACTGTTTACCAACATTACTATGGGAAAATGTATTGTCTCTAGTTCCAAACAACTCATTTACAAATGAATTTTTTTTTAGTTTTTTAAAAATTATTAACATCTTTATTAGACTATAATTGCTTTACAATGTTGCGTTAGTTTCTGCTTTATAACAAAGTGAATCAGTTATACATATGTCCCCATATCTCTTCCCTCTTGCGTCTCCCTCCCTCCCACCCTCCCTATCCCAGCCCTCTAGGTGGTCACAAAGCACCGAGCTGATCTCCCTGTGCTATGTGGCTGCTTCCCACTAGCTATCTGTTTTACGTTTGGTAGTGTATATACGTCCATGACACTCTCTCACTTTGTCACAGCTTACCCTTCCCCCTCCCTGTGTCCTCAAGTCCATTCTCTAGTAGGTCTGTGTCTTTATTCCTGTATTACCCCTAGGTTCTTCATGACCTTTTTTTTTTTTTTTTTAGATCCCATATATATGTGTTAGCATACGGTATTTGTTTTTCTCTTTCTGACTTACTTCACTCTGTATGACAGTCTCTAGGTCCATACATTCTTGTACTAGTTTCACCTGGTCTGAAAATTTGAGGGTAAAGTGGCATGATGGAGGCCATGTCAGAATTTTATTTTATGCCTAGGCTATGGCCTGGTTTTGTGCTCATTTTTCCCCCCTGGGTGCAGCAGCAATTTATTCAGTGGAATTCTCCTTCCCAAGGTCTCACATTACAGGAAAACAGAACCAATAACTACAAGGACAAAAGAGCACCATAATTTCCAACATTCATTTGCGAAACTCCTAAATCTCCTGTTTATCTTTTTTACTGCCTAACAGAGATCTGATTATTTTTAACCTGTTGTGTATATATTGTTAGTCAGTAATTGCTTTACCTTGAGCCATTAAATAGTTTTATCAGATTCTGAATAGCTCTGGATATCGTGCAATTTATTATCCCAAAGGGTTGAATACATTGATGCTGTGTTTACTGACTAGCATTCCTCCAGGAAACATTAATAAAGAGCAGCAACAAATATTGAATTTGGTTTCTAGAAATCTTACTACTCCAAAACAAAAGCTATGACAATAGAAAACTTTAGCATAAACATTTTAATACAATTACAGAATACCCTATTAATCAAATAATATACATACTACAATTTCTGCCTGGCCTGGCAATAGCAATATCTTATTATTTTATTTTCCTCAGTATCAGCACAAATTTAAGGTTGTATAAACACTCAACCTGTTCCAACTGCTTCAAGACTTCTCTTTTATGTCCTCTGAACTTCCTCATAAGTGTCCAAACAACCAGTCTGCTAGTGAACCAGGATAACTGGGTTCTAACTTGAACTTGGGGCTAAAATGGCATCCATCCTAGCTCCTGAATGTAAGTGTGAAACTGAAGTGGACTCAAACCCCAGGCTGGAGAGGGATTATTGCCACCATTAGTGCTGCTCTGGCAGTATGGTGATTTCAGTGGGATCAGCACTGTAGCAGTAAGCGTCACACTAAACCCAGGGTTTGCAGAGTAGGATTAGTATTTAATTTGTTACCCGTGTATAGATAATATGTCCTTGCTTATAAGCAAACAGTGTTGAAGAAATGCCATCTTTGAATGCAGGGAGGAGGCGCATCTTAGACTCTGTTCACAATTATCTTTAAAGGATGAATTTGTTTTCAGATTCAATCAAGATTCAAATTACCACTAAATATAGCACAGTTAAAATTGCATTCATCAAATATTTATTTGACATGTGTTACGTGCCAGGCACTCTGTTAGACATTGTAGTTACAGTGGTGAAGGACCCAGTCCCTAACGTGAAAGAATCCATAGTTTAGTGAAACTCAAGTAAACCAGATAACCTCAAGGGAAGCCTGCACTCGACAGTGTAAAACCTATCTAACGCAGATGAGTCAGGATCTTATAAAAGGAGGTTGAACTTTCTTCTGTAGGTGAATAAAGCTACAGAGCTTTATGGAGACCAGCTAAGGGCCTTTGGCAAAGAGCTCTTTAAAGGCCTTTGGCAAAGGAATTACATGAACATTTTTCCCATTTAGAAAAATTTATCCAGTAGCTGTGAGGGGAATGAATTGGAAGACTGAGACTGGTGGCGTAGAAACCAGTTAGGAGGTTGTTACAGTGATTTTGGTGAAAGACAATGGTGACAATGAAGCAGTATTATAACAGAAAAGAAATGGGCCTGTTTATTATGTAGCTAATTTTCAAAAAATAAGTCTATTGGCAGAGTTTTTCCATGCAGGGTAAAGGATTGGCATTGATCTGGCTAGAGTGACTGGAACACTATCTTGAAACTCCTTGACCATAACATCAAACTATAATCAAACTCCAGCCCGATACTTCTGAAAGTATGGGCCACAGACCACATGCAGCAAAAGAACCCACAGAACTTGTTAAACCGCAGATTTCCAAGCCCCACCCCAGACATACTGAATTAGGGAATGGGGCCCAGGGAGTTCAATGTTTTAACAAGTTTCCCAGGTAATTCTCATGCATATTAAAGTTTGAGGATCATTGATCTAGCCTGACAGTTTTCAAAATATGATCTGGGAGCACTGGTCCCTGAGATTCTTTCAGGGGCCCATGAGGTCAAAACTATTTTCACAGTAATACGTAGACATTATTTGCAGAATTCACTGTGTTGACATTTACACGGACGGTATAAAAGCAACGGTGGGGAAAAGCTGCTGGCACCTTAGCACCAGTTAAGACAGAAACAACAAGCTATGTTGTATACTATACCTCCATGCATTTACAGTAAAAAGAAAATGCCAGTTTCACTTAGGAATGTCCTTGATGTAGCAGTAAGAATAAGTAATTTTATTAAATCTCTACTCTGTCATGCACAACTTTTTTTTTTGCCTATTCTGTGTGGTGAAATGGGAAGTAGGCACAAAGCACTTGTATGACTGAGTTGTGAGCTGAACTAGCTGTTTTCTCCAAGCAACTCCTTTTTAACTTGAATGAACTACTGACAAACAATGGTTATTCAGCCTTGGGTGTTTGGAAGACCTATTAAACACTCCTCAATCTTCTAATTACATATCTGTGTGAGTACAGATTTACCTTCATATACTTCAACCAGAAAAACAGTTCACAGTAGATCTAGTGCAGAAGCAGATATGAAGATCCAACTGTCTTCTATTAAATCTGACATTAAAGAGGTTTGCACAAATGACAATGCCACTCTTATTATGTTTTTTGGGAAAATAGTTATTTTTGATTTAAAAATGTTAATTAACATATATTTACAGCCGTTATTTTAAATGAATGAATAAATACATGTAAAATTTCTCTGTTAATTTCTAATATGATTAATATGAATAGAAATAATCTACATAAACAAACGTTCTTTGGAGTCTTCAATAACTTTAAAGAGTATAAAGGAGTCCCGAGTCTAGAAACTTGGAGAAATGCTGATCTAGCCCTTGGGTTCTTAACAATGTGCTAAACATTACCACTTGTGGAAATCAGAAGAGGCCTGGTAGGACTAGGGTTTTTAATAATAATTCTAAGAATTGTTTATCTGTGAATATGACATGTCATCCACAAATTATGCATCTGTGACCTTTGGAACAGCATGGTTTCTAATTTCCTAGTGTCTTTAATATGCTGTTTCCTGAGGGTTCCAGCTCCTGAGATTTTTTTTGGTGCCATATCAAACCTGTGACCCATTCCCTAATGTAGTATTACCTTCAAAACCTGGGGGTACAGGACAGAAAGAAAGGCAACCTGCTGAACTACCCATGGCTGTGTGCTTCTGTTTCATTTGTTGGCTTAAAAGGATGCTAATAATAGAAGGTGATTTTGGTCATCTTCACTGCCACTACCCCTCCCTCAAAAAGATGATTTGTAACAGTACAAAAAGTTAAGAACCATTGTTTTAACTGACAGGCAACCTGTACTAAAGCCTATTTCATATTCTGCTATAGACTAGAATTTACCTAAAGACTAGTTAGGAGCATAACATATTAAAGGGATGTGCAGAACTGATTTGTCTGGTTCCCAGTAAACCACAGACATGTATTTCCAGATACTTTTAAGAAATCATTTGTATATTTGTTTGTTGAGGTGCAATGATAAAATTATTTTTTTTTTCATCCAGAGAGCTGCCATGAAGCAGTCAATTTAAGAAACTAAATTTGGTTCATTGGTGACTGGCAATAACTAAAAGGGGGCAAAAAACCAAGTTGTCACAAAACAGGAATTTGAATAAAGAGAGGCTAGTCTGGCTTAAAAGTTTAGATAATTTTTTTTTATTGGTTTAAAAAAATCCCACTTAGGACTGCTTGGTCTGGGGAGCTTTGATATCCCTCTTTGAAATACATTGACCTTCCCCAGTTGCTCAAAGAGTTTGGGCTATGAGGAAGGGGGTGGGGGGGAACCGCACTTTTAAAAGCTACTGTGGACAAAACGAATGTTTAGAAGTTCACTTGAATTGGTTCCAGATTTTCTAATGGAGGAAATGTTTGTTAGAGAATTATGTTGGAATTTGTCACACCTAGATCTTGTTCATTCCAGATACAAGTAAATTCAGAAGTGGTGACCCCATTGTATCATCAGAATGTTGGGCAGTATTGAATGTGAGCTTATTTTTAGAAGAGCTACTTTGGCTTTCAATTGCCTTTATCATTTGTAAGTCGCTCATTGTGAATACTTCTTTCTAATATTAAAAGTGGAAAACTGGTTGAAATAGATACTAGAACAGCTTTCCTCGCCTCCTTGTATTTTGTGTTTGAATGCCAAGGTGCTGTAAGTATGCCATCCATATGCTTAGGATATTTCATATATTGTAAAATATTTTAGACTTTATTTTACATTTTGACATGTTAATATTAAAATGTGGGGGGGGAGGAAGATCCAGAAGCACAGAGCTCACTACATGGTTTGCACTTGATAAATAATTTATTCAGTGAATTTGTCTGTGTTCACAAATAAATAAGATTAGACCAAAACCATAATATCATTAGTTTTTTTGAAAGAAATGAATGGGGTTGGCCACCAGCAGGATCCTAGGGTCAAATTTCTATATATTATGAATAATAACTAAAAAGTATTTTTTGCCAGTAGTGCTGAGGATAGATAACCTTTATTTATATTAATTATAATTGAATGATATTTTAATTGAATGATATTGAGTAACAGTAGTAAGAGTTGCTATGGCCTATTTTATTACCTTTGCTCCCAAGATAGGCACATGCCAAAACCTTTATTCACTGTTGAACATTTGAAATTGGAGTCTGAATTTTCTCTTCTGCTTAATTATTATCTATTCCTAATCTGTCCCTTCTCCCAAAATACTCTAGATATCAGAGTGAGAATGTGAAAAACTTGAGCCATAGAATGTTGTTAGTGATTTTTAAGTGGGAAGTTCAAGGATTCCCTGTAGAGTGACTGCTACAATGATCCTATCAAGATAAATCCTTTCAAGATAAATTAAAGTTCTGCTGGACCCAGGAACATGTGTTTAAGCAACAAGGACCCAGATTAGCTATTCTTGACTATTAAATTGTTAATTATAAAGTGATGTTAATACACTAGAATTGTAAAAATGACAGCTTGTTGTTTTTTTTTTTTTTGCTTTTCAACTCTGAAAATTTATCAGATACAAAACATTAAAATTTATGTATTTGCATAGCACAGGGAGATCAGTTCGGTGCTTTGTGACCACCTAGAGGAGTGGGATCTGGAGGGTGGGAGGGAGATGCAAGAGGGAGATATGGGGCTATATGTATACATATAGCTGATTCACTTTGTTGTACAGCAGAAACTAACAGCATTGTAAAGCAATTATACTCCAATAAAGACATTTTAAAAGTTTATGAATAAATCCTTGAAACCAAGTGCAGATTTGGAGAGATTCAAATCCTGAAATGACAGCTGTTCTGTGATCAGGGTTTAGGCCATAAAGGTTTGTTGTCCGATTAATGATCAGTTTTCCTCACCAGACATTTTTAGCATGTTAAAGATTTTTCTTTTCTTTTTGGTGGGAATGGGTGCTGTGATTTTTGGAAAAACAATTAAATTAATAGCTGTTTGAAAATTCTATAAGGATAGCAGGAGAGATGTAGTCATATTCCTTTGCCAGAATTGATTTTAGAAGCTTAGTACAGCCCTGCTTCCTTCAGGCAAAAGCTGCAACACAATGGTCTGATTCCCACTTCAGGGTTATTTTTGCCACGTGATACTTCTTCCCTCCCTCAAACTCTAGTCTGTTTCTGGTTACCAATTTTTAAATAAGGAGTACTACCAAGTTCAGAAATATCAAAACAAGTACAGTTTGTTATATTACAAATTACTGGACATTGAAGGAAATTAAGTTGTCTTTTTTATATAGGAACCTATTCTAACCCAGTATCAGTTCGGAATGTGATTTGGAAATCCTTTTTTTTCTACTACTGGCCATGAAAATGGATATGTACAATTCATTTCGCTTTCTTAGTTCATATTCCTAGTGGTGAATGGCTAATATATAGGAGACATTTGCAAGTGCCTAGAAGGCAGGGACTATATTTTATTCCTTTCTGTAGCCCCAAGGCCTAGCACAGTGTCTGGCATGTGTATAGATACTTATAAAATACTTAATGAGTTTAGAGGTACTGTCTTCTATATAACTGATCCACAAGAAGATTAATTGAATAGCCTTGATCTTATTAGCACCATGTTTTAATCAGCTGAGCTGTACAACCCATATTTGGCTTCTTAAGCCTGGTACTTTCCAAATGAGATAGTTGTTGTAGCAATATTTTGGATAGAAAAGTGAAAAGCTTGACACCTTGTATAAGAGTCTATGTATTAGTACATCAACATTGGTTTTAAAGATCAACTGTAAGGGGCTTCCCTGGTGGCTCAGTGGTTAAGAATCTGCCTGTCAATGCAGGGGACACGGGTTCTAGCCCTGGTCCGGGAAGATCCCACATGACACGGAGCAACTAAGCCCATGCACCATGACTACTGAGCCTGTGCTCTAGAGCCCACAAGCCACAACTACTGAGCCTGTGCTCTAGAGTCCATGAGGCACAACTACTGAAGCCCGTGCACCACAATGAAGAGTAGCCCCCGCTCGCCGCAACTAGAGAAAGCCCGCACGCAGCAACGAAGACCCAACGCAGCCAAAAATAAATAAATAGATAAATAAATTTATAAAAAAAAACAAGAAAGAAACTGCCAAACTTTAAAAAAAAAGATCAACTGTAAGAATGGTTTAAGGAAATAGCGATAATTTTAAAGATTGTTAAAAGTATTTCCGTTTAATACATTATTGTACTACTGTGAGAGAATAAACCGATATGCAAAATTCTGCAGCATAAAGAACATAGATTCAATGATACAGGTTAGGTTTCTGTTAACTGAGCTTGTTTTCTTGAGTGTCTGAACTCCTGTCTTCAAAGAAGATCAATTCTTATAATCACTGAAGAAGTGCTTTGAGTTTCTCCAGGAAGGGATTAGCAATACTTCATCCTTCCAAATAGGCAAAAGATTGTATTTTAATCATCCTGTTGAAAAAATGTCATTCTTCATATTTTCTAAATCTTATTTAAGATGAGAAAAACTTCTGGGCTTTCTGTGCATTTTCAAAGTTGCCTTCAAGTTTCTATTCCTCAACACACCAGAAATCAGAGAAATTAAACATTCAAAATAAGTTCTGAATACGACCACATCTGTGTTTCTTATAATAAATGGCTAACTTTTTATACAGAATATGTTTTGTGATGCTTTCAAAAGATCACTTTCAAAGTCATTAATTTTAATTTGAGAGGTTTGGAATTAGCTGAAGCATAACAGCCTCTTGAATCTCCAATATTTTAAGGACAGGAAGAAAGCTTAAGGGAGAAAAAGGCTCCGCATGCCCGCTGTAGCAAAACACACACACACACACACACACACACACACACACACTCTCTCTCTCTCTCTCTCTCTCTCTCTCTCTCTCTCTCTCTCTCTCACTCACTCACTCACTCACACGCCCCAGTCAGAAAAAGATTTTTATTCCGTTCCACAAAAAGAAGTCTGATTGTTCTTCTTTGAAGTTTTAGGGTACATATTTTGTGCTTTTAACAATAGCAAATAGGAAAACAAATTTTACTTGGGGCTGTACATGAACTTTGGCTTTTTAAAGTAGGTATGAATAAGTGAAAAGAATAAGCAAAGTAATTTCGTTATAAGTTTTGGATTGTATACTACTTGTATTTAAGTTTTGACTCGGTAACGTCCAGTGGTGCACTGGAGTCATCTGACTCAGCCAATTGTACCCATATTTTCCCAACTCTACATTCATATGGCCATGGGAGTAGTATTTATACCATGGAAATTGGCACACACTACAAATCAAGGTTTCTTCCACCTCCCCCAAGAGCCAGTTGTTAAACATTTACCGCTCCCCATCCCGAATGTACCTATTTAATTTTTATTTTTTACAGTCAAATAATAGCTTTAGGTTTCATTGAAGATAGAGAACTGATGTAGAATGGTGGTGAAGAGCAGAGGCACTGAGGCCAAACTGCCTGGGTTCAGATACCAGTTCTGCACGTATTAGCTTGTGTTATCCTAGGCAAGTTAGTCACTCTTATCTCTAATGGGATAATAGCAATGCCTACCTTATAGGGTTGATGTAAGGATTAAATATGTTAATACAGGTAAAGCACTTAGAATAGGGTCTAGTTTACAGATGAATCTTATCTGGCAATTTCAGTTATCCAGAACATAGCCAGGGTTCAGGAAGTAAACAAAAATATCACTGAGCAACCAAACTAAATATCAGAGGGTGGTACTTGCACTGAAGCCCTCAAGCTGTCTCTGGGAGCCTGTTTTATTCTTTGTTTAGATCCAAGCTTGATTGACTTTTCATAGCTGACAGTAGATTAGATGTATAAAATTAGAAAGAGGGGAGAGATGCTGCTAGAAGCAACAAGTGACAACCTCTCTCCCCCAAAGAAAATTACCCAAAGTGAGAACTCAAAAATGAGTCAGAGGGGCTTCCCTGGTGGTGCAGTGGTTGAGAATCTGCCTGCCAATGCAGGGGACACGAGTTCGAGCCCTGGTCCAGAAAGATCCCACATGCCGCAGAGCAACTAAGCCCCTGTGCCACAACTACTAAGCCTGAGCTCTAGAGCCTGCGTACCACAACTACTGAAGCCCACGCGCCTAGAGTCCGTGCTCCGCAACAAGAGAAGCCCGCGCGCTGCAACAAAGAGTAGCCCCTGCTCGCCGCAACTAGAGAAAGCCCGCACACAGCAACGAAGACCCAACACAGCCAATAAATAAATAAATAAATAAATAAATAAATTTTAAAAAAAAGAGTCAGACTGGATGATATCTAAGGTCCATTCCAGCTCTCCAAGTCTGTGACTTTGGTGAAAAATCATAACAGTTTGGGGACAAATAACCTAACTACTGTATTAAATAATGGCTTACAAAGATGATCCACTATCAATAGTAAATCATAATCAGTATATCCTAGTTAGGAAAATAGGGCTGTACGGATGCCTTTTTAAAATGTCTGTTCAAAATTGTTGAAATTAAGTATTTGTGTAAAACTTTTTGTTACTTGGGAATTTAACTTATATGGAATACCTAATTCTCTGACAATACCAGATAAAGGAAGGCGTTGCTGTAGTTAATTAAGACAGTCTCTGCCCTTAAAATGTTCTTTAGAGAGGGGGTAACAGAGGAGCAAAGAGGGAGCATTTACATTCTCACTTGGAACTCGGGAAAATAACACAGGAGGCAGCATTTGAGCTGGGACTTGAGTAACACATAGACAGGCAGAGAAGGAAGGGGGAGTGTCAGAGCAGATGTAGAGCATTTTAGGCTGAGAGAACAGAATGAGCAAAAGGAAAGTTATGAAGAGTGAATGACACTAGCCGATCCCATGTGGCTGGATCTAAGTGTTCATGAGATGGGGGTGTAGTGGAGGTACATCATACTGGAAAAGTTCTCTTGGGACCAGATAATGTAAGGCTTTAAATGCTAGGCCAAGGAGTCAGAAATTTAATGAGTAATAAGGAGCCATTAAAGACTTTTGAGTAGGGAAGAGGCATGATCCAACCAAGTGATGACAAATGTCAACCAGGAAGGCTGATGAAACTTTAAGGGAAGGGGGAAAATTGGAGTTAGAGTGACCAGTTAGGAGGTTACTGAAGTAGCTCAGGCAAGGAAATTATGAGGGCCTACATTATAGGGCAGCAGGAATGGAACAGAGGATCTGATAATGGGAGATGCCAAGGAAGTATTATCTACATGACAGACTAGGTTAGCAGTGAGTATTCAAATGTGATTCTGAGGTTACTAAACCGGGTGACCAGAGGGTTGTGATGCCATTAAGTGTGATCAGGAACAGTGGAGGGGGAGCAGTTTTTAAATAGTTGCAAGGGTGTAAGGAGGAGGAGATATATAATAATGCTTAGAAATAGATCTTTTATATGATTAGAAAGCTAATTCAATAGATAGTTGGACTACATATAGCATATATGAATATGAATTGGGGCGATTGAGGCACAGCATTGTTCCTTATGTGTAGACAATGTATATTTCTTGACTATCCTTGTTTTTTATTTTTTCTCTTTCCTACCCTAAATTTATTTTATTTTATTTATTTATTTATTTTACATCTTTATTGGAGTATAATTGCTTTACAATGGTGTGTTGTTTCTGCTTTATAACAAAGTGAATCAGTTATACATATACACATGTTCCCATGTCTCTTCCCTCTTGCGTCTCCCTCCCTCCCACCCTCCCTATCCCACCCCTCTAGGCGGTCACAAGGCACCAAGCTGATCTCCCTGTGCTATGCGGCTGCTTCCCACTAGCTATCTATTTTACGTTTGGTAGTGTATATATGTCCATGCCTCTCTCTCGCTTTGTCACAGCTTACCCTTCCCCTTCCCCATATCCTCAAGTCCATTCTCTAGTATCCTTGTTTTTTAATCTCCACTTGACCGCAATGGCCAGTATGTTCCTGAGCATCCAGCCCTGCCACCCACCTCATATCTTCTAAAAGAATGAAAACTTGCTTCTGTTAGTCAAAAACATTTAGAAGGACACATGTGTGATTTAAAAAGAAATCTTTAAAATTATCATGTATTCCAAAACCTCATTTTTAGAATGATATATGCTTTCAAAAATTATTCAGGTTACAATATCAGAAATGAACGCTAGGTTATATAGTTAATCAAAACTTTATAGCCAGAAATTTTCCTGATAGATGGCTTGTAGTGAAAAGCCAAATAGTGACAAAAGAGAATTGAAATAATTTCTGTGCTTTTAGTGCCAAAGCTAGAAATGTAAAGCCCCCAAATAAAGAGAAAAATGAGCCTCTCTCTTGCAAAATAGCCAGTTCTTTAGGACTATTTGCATTATATACTGATAGAGGAAAGAGATGCAAAGAAGACATTTCAGCCTCGTTCACTTCCCATTGCTTCTGAGATTTTCCTCATGTAAATGGGAAGAGAGTGAGTCGTCAATGTTACCAAACTGAGTAATGGCAAATGAGTCAGCAAAGTTATATAAAAGGGTTTAACTAAATGGCTGTCATATGTAAAAATAATGTCTTTTGGAACTTTAAGGATCTTTAATAATACCCTATGAATATATTTTTTGAATTGGTAACTTCAAGTGAGAAGAGGATCTTGATCTTTCGTAGACTTTGGCCACTGGGGGCCATAAACTTGAGGGATTACTTGCATAATAATTCTGCTATATACATTGCCATTTAAGGTTTGTACTCTTGATTTGATCCACTGAAAGTGTGAATGCTATTAACATTCAAAGAACTCTATTCTCTTCCTAAAGATTATTGGTCTCAGGTCATTTAAACTAGAAGGAATATAAACCGTGATAAGCATTGGAATGGTGAGAGTAATCTAACATTCACACACCACTGGGAAAGATAATGTCTGTTCTTTATTTTTATCATAAGATTTATAAAGTCAGTAAAGTGGGAGATGTTATAGAGATTTGGCCTTTAGACTAAGACTTATAGATGATTAGACTAAGTAATAAGTTTAGTCTGATTTCAGACTTGACTTTAGTTGGGGTTGAATAGAAACACATTTCTATCAATTTTACATGTTATATTCATTGCTAACCTGATTAGGTCCGTGCAAAACCTTAGAGCATCTTGGACAAATTTTATTTTGCTCTTGAGGATATAGAAAAATGGCACATGGACATATATATAGGTTGTCCATTTGGGCTTGTAATCATTATTTGTCTCAAATTACTAATCCTGATATGTAGATCCTTATACATTTTAGTAGTGAGCTCATGAGATAGTCTGTCACTTCATAAATTGGGAAACATATAGTTAAATAGTTTTGTCTTTCTCAAATCTCAGATTCTCTAGGAGAATCCCCTACCATCCAGGTGACTACTTGTCTTTAAGAAAGCCTTCATGTAAGAGGCAAATTGGGTCCCAAACCCAATACTTTTGAATTATAGGTGGCAAACCTGAGGGGAGGGGAGGTATTTGTTGTATATCATAGCTTCCTTACTAAACTATGAGTTCCTTAAGATCAGTAACCAAGTCTCAGCATGTTTATGTTTCATTGAGTGTCATTTAAAATCATTTTAGCAATTGGATTTTTATACTAAGAATGCTTTACCAAACTAAAACTGAATTCCTTTTCTTTTACAGGTGCAGGAGACATTGTTGCAATCATGATTGGCAATCTGAAAGGCACAAAAATTCTACAGTCTATTCAAAGAGGCATACAAGTAACAATGGTCATTGAAGTAGGGAAAAAACATGGACCTTGGGTGAATCACTATTCAATTTTCTTCGTTTCTGTGTCCTTTTTTATTATTACGGCAGCAACTGTGGGCTATTTTATCTTTTATTCTGCTCGAAGATTACGGAATGCGAGAGCTCAAAGCAGGAAGCAGGTTTGTAATGGCCCTTTCTTCCAATTTAAAAATATTTTACTATTTTAATTGTAGATTCAGTGTCATGCATTTTAATATTCTTCACTTGCTGGACAATGATCCATGCATATGTTTTGTGAAAACTGGTAGTTTTTAAAAGTATGTCACCTTCTATCCTCTGAGATCTCTTATTTTCTGAAATTTGTCTATGGCCTTAATCCTGCCTGGTTAAGTCTTCTAATACCTCATTAGGGAGCACAGCCAGCATTTAAGTATATATGGGTGTAAATACATATGTTCATTTACACATTTTTTCTAAATTACAAAAGCATTTCATACGCAATATAGAAAATTTAGAAACTAGAAAGTACAAGGGAAAAAAACCTTCACCCAAAACTCCATATAACAACAACAACAAAACTGTAGTCACCACCCAAAGGTAATCACTGTTATTTTACATGTAAGTGTGTGCCTGTACATTGTGCATTAGCATTTGAGGGCAGGGCTGGGAAGAGAGACTAGGCTGAATGTCATGAGTAGGCAAGTTTAAAGATCTAATTGTGCATCATATAGTACTAGGCTCCAAACAGAGTCACATATTCATAATCTCTCCCATATTTTAACAACTGATGTATAAACAGGTACAAAGTACAGAAATAATAGAACAAAAATACCAAAGCATCATTGAACAGGGAAGAAACTCTGGTTATGTGGCATTGATCCTACCACATTTAAAGTGCCCCTCATTCCTCTTATATCCTCACTTCTCTTCCATACCCAGCTTAACTTCCATGGCCACTCCCATGCGTACGTCTTCAGTTTCCTTGGCCCTTCTCTCTCTTTGTTAACTTGCTCTCAAAACCCAACCCTGATTAAATCCTACTTCCCACCTACTCTATGCCAGTTCTTTGCTTAGCTGAAGTAGGAGACAAACATTAGCATCTATACAGGCTAATCTCATTTTTAAATTTATAATCACAAACTCAGAGTGAGTTTGCTTACTGCTGCCCAACAGTCATGCCATGTTTTCTTAACAATTTCCTCTCCTTTCCTAGGTTACTAATCATACATATTCCTTTCTCCTTAAACCTCCAACACGTCCTCCAACTTTACTCTCAACTTGTATTTTGGATCTTATTCCACTGAGAAAATTGAAGTAATCAAGAGTACTTCCACAAGCTTCCACCACATGTACCCATCTATCTGCATCTGTGTCTATACCCAATATCCTCTGCCTTGTCTTCTGTTGCTGTAGACACCCAAACATGCTATTAATTGCTTCCATTTTCAGAAGAACTTCTCTTGACCCCAGGCCAGAAACCTTGGAGTAAATTCTTTATGCTTCTCTTTCTCTCACTTCCCGCGTAACCTCCATCAGCAAATCCTGTTGTTTTCTACCTTCATTATATATCCAGAATCCGATTACTTCTCACCACTCCCATTGCTTCCACCCTGGTCCATGCCACCGTCATTTCTTAACCTCCTCTCCTTCTCGAGAATTCTCAACACAACAGCAGAGTGGTGTGCCGCTTCTCCAGAATGATTAGTAGGGATTTAAGGCTTTCAGCTGATCATATAGTAGAGGCCAGATTGTATTTTATATGTACTGAGAAGTTCCTCCAAAGGCAGTGAAATTCTGGCCACTTCATGCACTCTATCTCGAATAAGCAAAGATGAACCCAATTTATTTGAGAGTAGGGAAGCAGTGAGGATTTCTATATGGCAAGAAAGTTAATTAAATTTGGGAACAGATGAAAAATTGAAATCGTGTTCTAAAACCTTTGTAAAGATTTAGACACCAGCATGTGGTAATGAGTGATGATTATCTCAATGTTTAAAGTTAATTGACTTCTGTACTTCTCCTTAGAGAAGCAGCTTATCACACTGGTGGCAGGTTCAGCCCGTTACTAGTTGTAGTCAAAAGGATGTTTAAAATTCCTGTGCCAGGCCATTCAATAGTTTCACACTGTGTTAATATTTGGCATTTGTATATAGTGCTGATCTTATCTCTGAAGTTGAAAAGAAATTGGTATCCAGTATGACGAACTATTCAAATGTTATAGTTACAATGACAAGAGTGTTTGGTTCAAAGTTTATAGTTACAGTGACAAGAGTGTTTGGTTTGTGCATGTTCATGGTGGGGTATGTATTTCTGTACGCCAAGTGCTATATTAAATCTATTAATGTGGCATTAAAACCCATAAGCAAGTAATACAGTTTATAAAGAACTGTCTGGTGTTGCACAAGCTCCATTGGATATTTGACTCCGGTCTCATCACTCAAGTAAATTTCATAGTTTATAATATATCTTAAGAAAATCAACTTCTGTACACATGGTTAAGAATAGCATTAAAACTTCTCACCTCACCAGTACTGAACCAAGGTGGCAGAGTAGAAGGACGTGCTCTCACTCCCTCTTGTGAGAACACCAGAATCACAACTAGCTGCTGGACAATCATCAACAGAAAGACACTGGAACTCACCAAAAATGATATCCCACATCCAAAGACAAAGGAGAAGCCACAATGAGACAGTAGGAGGGGCGCAGTCACAGTAAAATCAAATCCCATAACTGCTGGGTGGGTGACTCACAGACTGGAGAACACCTATACCACAGAAGTCCACCCCCTGGAGTGAAGGTTCTGAGCCCCACATTGAGCTTCCCAACCTGGGGGTCCAGCAACGGGAGGAGGAATTCCTAGAGAATCAGACTTTGAACGCTAGTGGGATTTGACTGCAGGACATAGACAGGATTGGGGGAAACAGAGACTCCACTCTTCCAGGGCACACACAAAGTAGTGTGTGTATTGGGACCCAGGGGAAGGAGCAGTGACCCCATAGGAGACTGAACCAGACCTACCTGCTAGTGTTGGAGGGTCTCCTGCAGAGGTGGGCAGTGGCTGTGGCTCACCGTGGGGACAAGGACACTGGTGGCAGAAGCTCTGGGAAGTACTCCTTGGCGTGAGCCCTCCCAGAGTCCACCACTACTAGCCCCACCAAACAGCCCAGGTAGGCTCCAGTGTTGGGCCGCCTCAGGCCAAACAAGCAACAGGGAGGGAATCCAGCCCCACCCATCAGCAGTCAAGTGGATTAAAGTTTTACTGAGCTCTACCCACCAAAGCAACAGTCAGCTCTACCCACCACCAGTCCCTCCCATCAGGAAACTTGCACAAGCCTCTTAGATAGCCTCATCTACCAGAGGGCAGACAGCAGAAGGAAGAACTACAATCCTGCAGCCTGTGGAACAAAAACCACATTCACAGAAAGATAGACAAGATGAAAAGGCAGAGGGCTATCTACCAGATAAAGGAACAAGATAAAACCCCAGAAAAACAACTAATAGAAGTGGAAATAGGCAACCTTCCAGAAAAAGAATTCAGAATAATGATAGTGAAGATGATCCAGGACCTCGGAAAAAGAATGGAGGCAAAGATCGCAAAGATCGAGAAGATGCAAGAAATGTTTAACAAAGACCTAGAAGAATTAAAGAACAAACAAACAGAGATGAACAATACAATAACAAATGAAAACTACACTAGAAGGAATCAATAGCAGAATAACTGAGGCAGAAGAATGGATAAGGGACCTGGAAGGCAGAAGGGTGGAATTCACTGCTGCAGAACAGAATAAAGAAAAAAAGAATCAAAAGAAATGAAGACAGCCTACGAGACCTCTGGGACAACATTAAACACAACAACATTCGCATTATAGGGGTGCCAGAAGGAGAAGAGAGAAAGGACCAGAGAAAATATTTGAAGAGACTATAGTTGAAAACGTCCCTAACATATGAAAGGAAATAGCCACCCAAGTCCAGGAAGCACAGTGAGTCCCATACAGGATAAACCCAAGGAGAAACACGCCAAGACACATAGTGATCAAATTGGCAAAAATTAAAGACAAATTATTGAAAGCAGCAAGGGAAAAACAACAAATAACATGCAAGGGAACTCCCATAAGGTTAACAGCTGATTTCTCAGCAGAAACTGTACAAGCCAGAACGGAGTGGCATGATATACTTAAAGTGATGAAAGGGAAGAACCTACAACCAAGATTACTCTACCCTGCAAGGATCTCATTCAGATTCGATGGAGAAATCAAAAGCTTTACAGACAAGCAAAAGCTAAGAGAATTCAGTACCACCAAACCAGCTCTACAACAAATGCTAAAGGAACTTCTCTAAGTGGGAAACACAATAGAAGAAAAGGACCTACAAAAACAAACCCAGGGGCTTCCCTGGTGGCGAACTGGTTGGGAGTCTGCCTGCTGATGTGGGGGACATGGGTTTGTGCCCTGGTCCGGGAAGATCCCACATGCCGCAGAGTGCCTGGGCCTGTGAGCCATGGCCACTGAGCCTGCACGTCCGAGGCCTGTGCTCCGCAGCATGAGAGGCCACAACAGTGAGAGGCCCGCATACCGCAAAAAAAAAAAAAACCCAAAACAATTAAGGAAATGGTCATAGGAACATACATATGGATAATTACCTTAAACGTCAATGGATTAAATGCTCCAACCAAAAGACACAGGCTTGCTGAATGGATACAAAAACAAGACCCATATATATGCTGTCTACGAGAGACCCACTTCAGACCTAGGGACACATACAGACTGAAAGTGAGGGGATGGAAAAAGATATTCCATGCAAATGGAAATCAGAAGAAAGCTGGAGTAGCAATACTCATATCAGATAAAATAGACTTTAAAATAAAGAATGTTACAAGAGACAAGGAAGCACACTGCATATTGATCAAGGGATCAATCCAAGAAGAAGATATATCAATTTAAAATATATATGCACCCAACATCGGAGCACCTCAATACATAAGGCAACTGCTAACAGCTCTAAAAGAGGAAATTGACAGTAACACAATAATAGTGGGGGACTTTAACACCTCACTTACACCAATGGACAGATCATCCAAACAGAAAATTAATAAGGAAACACAAGCTTTAAATGACACAATAGACCAGATAGATTTAATTGATATTTATAGGACATTCCATCCAAAAACAGCAGATTACACTTTCTTCTCAAGTGTGCATGGAACATTGTCCAGGATAGATCACATCTTGGGTCACAAATCAAGCCTCAGTAAATTTAAGAGAATTGAAATCATATCAAGCATCTTTTCTGACCACAACACTATGAGATTAGAAATGAATTATAGGAAAACAAACGTAAAAAACACAAACACATGGAGGCAAAACAATACATTACTAAATAACCAAGAGATCATTGAAGAAATCAAAGAGGAAATCAAAAATACCTAGAGACAAATGACAATGAAAACACGATGATCCAAAACCTATGGGATGCAGCAAAAGCAGTTCTAAGAGGGAAGTTTATAGCTATACAAGCCTACCTCAAGAAACAAGAAAAATCTCAAATAAACAATATAACCTTACACCGAAAGGAACTAGAGAAAGAAGAACAAACAAAACCTGAAGTTAGCAGAAGGAAAGAAATCATAAAGATCAGAGCAGAAATAAATGAAATAGAAACTAAGAAAACTATAGCAAAGATCAATAATACTATGAGCTGGTTCTTCGAAAAGATAAACAAAATTGATAAACCATTAGGCAGACTCATCAAGAAAAAGAGAGGACAGAAATCAATAAAATTAGAAAGAAAAAGGAGAAGTTACAACAGACACCGCAGAAATACAAAGCATCCTAAGAGACTACTACAAGCGACTGTATGCCAATAAAATGGACAACCTGGAAGAAATGGACAAATTCTTAGAAAGGTATAACCTTCCAAGACTGAACAAGGAAGAAATACAAACTATGAACAAACCAATCACAAGTGATGAAATTGTGAAATTAAAAATCTTCCAACAAACAGAAGTCCAGGACCGGGCTTCCCTGGTGGCGCAGTGGTTGAGAGTCCGCCTGGCGATGCAGGGGACACGGGTTTGTGCCCCGGTCCGGGAAGATCCCACATACCACTGAGTGGCTGGGCCTTTGAGCCATGGCTGCTGAGCTTGCGCGTCTGGAGCCTGTGCTCCACAATGGAAGAGGCCACAACAATGAGAGGCCCGTGTACGGCAAAAAAAAAAAAAAAAAATGTCCAGGACCAAATGGCTTCACAGGTGAATTCTATCAAACCTTTAGAGGAGAGCTAACACCCATCCTTCTCAAACTCTTCCAAAAACTTTCAGAGGAACACTCCCAAACTCATTCTATGAGGCCACTATCACCCTGATACCAAAACCAGACAAAGATACTACAAAAACAGAAAATTACAGACCAATGTCACTGGTTAATATAGATGGAAAAATCCTCAACAAAATACTAGCAAATAGAGTCCAACAACACATTAAAAGGCTCATACACCATGATCAAGTGGGATTTATCCCAGGGATGCAAGGATTCTTCAATATACGCAAGTCAATGTGATACACCATATTAACAAATGGAAGAAGAAAAACCATATGATCATCTAAATAGATGCAGAAAAAGCTTTTGACCAAATTCAACACCGATTTATGATAAAAACTCTCCAGAAAGTGGGCATACATGGAACCTACCTCAACATAATAAAGGCCATATATGACAAATCCACAGCAAACATCATTCTCAATGGTGAAAAACTGAAATCATTTCCTCTAAGATCAGGAACAAGACAAGGATGTCCACTCTCACCACTGTTATTCAGCATAGTTTTGGAAGTCCTAGCCACGGCAATCAGAGAAGAAAAGGAAATAAAAGGAATACAAATTGGGAAAGAAGAAGCAAAACTGTCAGTGTGTGCAGATGACATGATACTATACATAGAGAATCCTAAAGATGCTACCAGAAAACTACTAGAGCTAATCAATGAATTTGGTAAAGTTGCAGGATACAAAATTAATGCACAGAAATCTCTTGCATTCCTATACACTAATGAAGAAAAATCTCAAAGCGAAATTAAGGAAACACTCCCATTTACCATTGCAACAAAAAGAATAAAATACCTAGGAATAAACCTACCTAGGGAGACAAAAGACCTGTATGCAGAAAACTATAAGACACTGATGAAAGAAATTAAAGATGATACCAACAGATGGAGAGATATACCATGTTCTTGGATTGGAAGAATCAATATTGTGAAAATGATTATACTATCCAACGCAATCTACAGATTCAATGCAATCCCTATCAAATTACCAATGGCATTTTTTACAGAACTAGAACAAAAAATCTTAAAATTTGTATGGAGACACAAAACACCCCGAATAGCCAAAGCAGTCTTGAGGGAGAAAAACGGAGCTGGAGGAATCAGACTCCCTGACTTCACACTATACTACCAAGCTACAGTAATCAAGACAATATGGTAGTGGCACAAAAAGAGACACATAGATCAATGGAACAAGATTGAAAGCCCAGAGGTAAACCCACCCACCTATGGTCAACTAATCTATGACAAAGGAGGCAAGGATATACAATGGAGAAAAGACAGCCTCTTCAATAAGTGGTGCTGGGAAAACTGGACAGCTACATGTTAAAGAATGAAATTAGAACACTCCCTAACACCATACACAAAAATAAACTCAAATGCATTAGAGATCTAAATGTAAGACCGGACACTATAAAACTCTTAGAGGGAAACATAGGAAGAACACTGTTTGACATAAATCACAGCAAGATCTTTTTTGATCCACCTCCTAGAGTAATGGAAATAAAAACAAAAATAAACAAATGGGACCTAATGAAACTTCAAAGCTTTTGCACAGCAAAGGAAACCATAACCAAGACGAAAAGACAACCCTCAGAGTGGGAGAAAATATTTGCAAATGAATCAATGGACAAAGGATTAATCTCCAAAATGTATAAACAGTTCATGCAGCTCAATATTCAAAAAACAAACAATCCAATCCAAAAATGGGCAGAAGACCTAAATAGACATTTCTCCAAAGAAGACATACAGATAGCCAAGAAGCACATGAAAAGCTGCTCAACATCACTAATTATTAGAGAAATGCAAATCAAAACTACAATGAGGTATCACCTCACACCAGTTAGAATGGCCATCATCAGAAAATCTACAAACAACAAATGCTGGAGAGGGTGTGGAGAAAAGGGAACCCTCTTACACTGTTGGTAGGAATGTAAATTGATGCAGCCACTATGGAGAACAGTATGGAGGTTCCTTAAAAAACTAAAAATAGAATTACCAAATGATCCAGTAATCTCACTGCTGGGCATATACCCAGAGAAAACCATAATTCAAAAAGACACATGCACCCCAATGTTCATTGCTGCACTATTTACAATAGCCAGCTCATGGAAGCAACCTAAATGCCCATTGACAGATGAATGGATAAAGAAGATGTGGTACATATATACAATGGAATATTACTCAGCCATAAAAAGGAATGAAATTGGGTCATTTGTAGTGATGTGGATGGATCTAGAGACTGTCATACAGGGTGAAGTACGTCAGAAAGAGAAAAACAAGTATCGTATATTAACGCGTATATGTGGAACCTAGAAAAAGGGTACAGATGAACTGGTTTTCAGGGCAGAAATTGAGACACAGATGTAGAGAACAAACGTATGGACACCAAGAGAGGAAAGTGGCGGCAGGGTGGGGGTGGGGGTGTGATGAATTGGGCAATTGGGATTGACATGTATACATTGATGTGTATAAAATTGATGACTAATAAGAACCTGCTGTATAAAAAAATAAAATTAAATTAAAAAACTTCTCACCTTTTAGAGAAGGCTTTTGAGAGGGCACTTTCCACTCCTTAATGGGTTATATCTGTTTATCCTTTGGTGACTAAAGGATTAAATATATGACCGATAATCGCTTTTGCTTGTATATACTTGAGAGTGCTGAAATGTCATTTACATATTATTTAATTTTCCTGACTTCTTATTTTTAAAACATAAAGCTTGATGCATATGATAGTTATAACTATCACTAAATATTTAACTGCATTATACCCATTTTGCTGGTAAAAATAATACTGAAACTGAGTAATGAAAATTTACCTTTGTTAAAATTCATTAGAATGTTCAGGAGTGTCTTCCCTCTGAACCATTATGACACATAGTAGATAATGTCAGGCAAACTGATAAATGTATAACCATAAATTTTGATGACCATAATGCCCAATTATAATGGACAGCATATAGTGGTCGTATGCCTGACATTCCGTAGTATGATGTGTCAGAACACACATCATCCCTGTTTTTGTGGATAGAAAGCTTTTAAACAAGATGAAAAATATCAATGGGTTGTGAATGAAAATAACATATTAGGCATTATATGGTGGATTCATGTCTTCACTGGGAACAACCCTAACCTAAGACAATGAAGATTATGGAAAACCTTCTGGCATGCTCAAACTAAACTGAGTTTGGGAGCCACCATTATCCACTTGACTCTGGCATGAGACACCCAGCATTTTTGGGATATAGTGCATGTACCTTAACCTTACTCAAGCAGTCCATACTCAGTGGAAACAAGGTATGTGTTGGATTAAATATTGGCCAGTGAAACAAAACAGGGCTCTAGGTGAAAGAGAAGCTGGCCTTCATATAATGGAACAAGCTGAATTTACTTTTAATGAAAACTGTCTTTCAGAAGAAAAGAAGTTACTCTCTGAAATAGATTGGTAGGAATCATCTTCCAAGAGCAGAGAAAAGAATGGGAATCCACTTGGAAAGCTGATAAAAACTTAGTAATATGGTCACACAGACCCAATACATAATGCTAGAGAATGTTAGCACTCAACACTTGGAAAGAGCGTATACTCTGACACAACAGGGTCTGTTAACTATTTTACTCCAAATGGGGACCCAAGTAGTCATGGGGTAATGACCTTCCAATTTTAGTTATGGAAGTTCAGGAAGAGCATCTTTTTTAAAAAAAATAATATATTTATTTATTTATTTTATTTTTGGCTGTGTTGGGTCTTCGTTTCTGTGCGAGGGCTTTCCGTAGTTTGTGGCAAGCGGGGGACCACTCTTCATCGCGGTGTGCGGGCCTTTCACTGTTGCGGCCTCTCTTGTTGTGGAGCACAGGCTCCAGACGCGCAGGCTCAGTAGTTGTGGCTCATGGGCCCAGTCGCTCCATGGCATGTGGGATCCTCCCAGACCAGGGCTCGAACCCGTGTCCCCTGCATTGGCAGGCAGACTGTCAACCACTGCGCCACCAGGGAAGCCCCAGGAAGAGCATCTTTGAGACACATGCAGAGCCATAAACTTTCTGGGTGAAATTGTAACTTACATTGCTGATCTCTGACTCACCTCTCCAAAAGGATGGACCAAAATAAGATGAGTTATAGGAATAGGAATAATACTGAATGATACCCATGTATTCCCCATGGGAGGGAGACAGCCTTGCTGCACGACAGTCAATGGGAAAACTGTATAATAGTGTGAGTTGAGACAAATGATTGACTTTGTCCTCAGCTAACATGGAACCTAGAAATGACAGAATCATCACCACTGGTGGTAACACTTGTCCATAATAATATCTGGTATGTGGGCAAAGAACAGTTTCTTCTAGGAAGATTTAATAAACACTTCTGTGATACTTCCTGACTTCTTTTGTAACCAGATGAAACTGTATCATAACCATACTGTGATATGGCGTAATACTGGTATTGTTGGTAAGGTTCAACTGCCTTATATAAATACATCTTATGATAATGAAATGTATTGGGAAGCTGAACTAAAACCTCCCCAGGATGTGATACCAATGGAGAGTGACTGGCCTGAGTAAGAATTAGATATAGTTTATTACTTTAAATAGCTCTGTACAAGTTCATCCCAAAGTTCAAGTGGCCATAGATCAAGGGAGTAAAGAGATAATTAAATTGGTACATCAATATAAAGATGTTTTAAATGGTCTTATAGATGGGAAGAATTATTTCTTTGAGCCTATTTTCATCCTTCATTGCCTTCTGCAAGTATTAGATATGGTTATGTTGTTCTTCCTTACTTTATATATAAATGCTGTACTAATTGTAAAAGCCCAAAATGACTGTTTTGTTGTTAAAAAGACCATGACTGAGAGAGAGAATAGATTGTAAGGAAAGAGACAACACAGTAGATCTAGCTGCTTACTCCTTGAAAGTCTCCAAGGAAACCATGCTTGGCCCTTGGCCAGCCCTGGGAATGTGGTCGTCAAATGGTTTTATTTTCTTTGTTTTGTTTTGTTTTGTTTGCTTTTCTGTTTTCTTCCAGTTTTATTGAGATATAATTGACTTATAGCACTGTATAAGTTTAAGGTGTACAACACAATGATTTGACTTACATACGTCCTGAAATGATTAACACAGTAGGTTTAGGGAACATCCATCGTCTCATATAGATACACATTAAAGAAATAGAAAAAAATATTTTTTCCCTTGTGATGAGAACTCCTAGGATTTACTCTCTTAATAACTTTCATTTATAATATATAGCAGTGTTAATTATACTTGTCATGTTGTACATTATATCCCTAGTACTTACTTATCTTATAATTGCAAGTTTGTAGCTTTTGACTACCTTCATCTAATTCCCCCTTCCCCCACCATCCACCTCTGGTAGTCACAAATCTGATCTCTTTTTCTGTAAGTTTGTTTGGTTGGTTTTTGCCTGCGCCACGCGGCATGTGGGATTTTAGTTCCCCGACCAGGGATCGAACCTGCGCCCCCTGCAGTGGAAGCGTGGAGTCTTAACCATTGGACCGCCAGGGAAGTCCCAAGTTTGTTTGTTTTTGAAATATAATTGACCTACAACGCTATGTTAGTTCCTGGTATGTAACACAGTGATTCAATATTTCTATGCATTTGAAAATGATTGCCATGATTGTCTAGTTGTCATTTGTTACCATAAAAAGATATTACATAATTATTGACCGTATTCCACACACTGTGCATTTCATACCAGTGACTCATTTATTTTGTAACTGAAACTTGTGCCTCTTTATCTCGCTGTATACAATGGAATATTACTCAGCCATAATAAATGAAATCTTAACCATTTGCGACAACATGAATGGATCTAGAAGATATTATGCTAAGTGAAATAAGTCAGGCAGAGAAAGACAAATACTGTATGATTTCACTTATATGTGGAATCTAAAGAACAAAACAAATGAACAAACATAACCAAATAGAAACAGAGTCATAGATACAGAGAACAAACAGGTGGTTGCCAGAGGTGGGGGGCAGTGGGGGGAGGAGAGAAATAGTTGAGGGAGATTAAAAGGTACAGACTTTCAGTTACAAAATAAATGAGTCAAAGTGTTCTTTATGTTAGTGATTGATGATTTTGTTATACACATCTAGAGCAACAATCAGGATAAATAATATGCACCTGGTTTTGTTGTTGGCGTCCTGAGTTTGGAGCAGCATGGCCAACTGCTAGCAGAATTATCTAGTGACCAGTCCCCCATCTGAGCCTCAGATCCTGAGACTCAAATTGGCTTCCTGGGCAGAGATATGTAACACATGTCCTTATACTTTGCTGCCAAAGAGATAGCACTCCTGTGTGGTCTCAGATGAGGAAGAACTTAGCTACATTAATATCTTAAAATTTGTCCTTGAACTTAAAGCATGACTAAAAACTATCTGAAACATTTCTGGTTACATTAAATTTTCTCTACTGTCCTAGTATATGAAATTAACTGGAAGACTTACCAGGTGTCTGCATGCTGTACCACTAGCAATATATACATAGTTGTAGTTGATGCATTTGTATGTATCTGTTCCTGCCTGAATTTGAGATTTAGAGCCCTTTACAAAACCACTGCTTTGGCTCTTGTATAAGAAGAGCAGATTAAACAAATTCTCGTCTGAGTAGGACCTGGTTTTATAGTCTTTCTCTGACTTTCTCACTGGACAAAAGGAAGCTCTTAAAATGGGTCTGTCGGGATTTTTAAAAATATTCACTTACTCTAATAAAGGTTTTGATTGTCTTTCTTTGAAAAATACTATAATCTGAGTCATAACCTATCTCCTAGGGTAAATTCCCCCTTTTCTGACTGCTCTTCCTTACAGTGCATTTCCTCACACTGTTCACAGGGATCACCTTTGTGTAAGTGGTCTGTACTCCTATTTCTGTAGTTCCATAGACTTATGGGAAGCTGTTCTATAGTCTGCACCTCCTCTTTCCTTTAGGAATACTCTCATTCAAATATTATACAGAGGTTTTTTGGGGCTTTATCTTTTTTAATTGAAGTATAATTGACATACAGTATTATATTAGTTTCAGGTGTACAATACAGTGATTCCATGCCTAGGTTTTTGCTGGGGAAAAAAGTAGATTTCTCTCAGTTCTCATATATCTAAACAGCCACATCACTCAAACTTTGATTTTGTTCAGAGGAATGTATCTGAAGAAAAGAATCCTCTTACTATAATCCTTGATTTTAAGTATTCTGTTTTATAAATTCCGAGCCAAATTTTTATGAAAATTTTTATTTTAAAAAAGTGGTGAGGGACTTTCCTGGTGGCACAGTGGTTAAGAATCTGCCTGCCAATGCAGGGGACCTGGGTTCAAGCCCTGGGCCGGGAAGATTCCACATGTCGCGGAGCACCTAAGCCCGCGCGCCATAACTACTGAAGCCCGCGTGCCTAGAGCCGTGCTCCACAACAAGAGAAGCCACCACAATGAGAAGCCCGCACACCGCAACAAAGAGTAGCCCCCACTCAACGCAACTAGAGAAAGCCTGTGCACAGCAACGAAGACCCAACGGAGCCAAAAATAAATTTTTTTAAAAAGTGGTGACTTAAGAACAGGGAAATATAGTTTGCTTATATCTACCCTCTTTTCTTGCTTTTACATACCCCAATCCACTCCCTCCCCCCACCATCAAGTAATTAGGTTTGACTACGTGCCTAGTGTTATTCATGTGGGTTTCAGTTAAACTAAAAGCTGAATGCTGTGGGACCAAAACCCAGGTGACAAATAACCAGACTAAAACATTTATTTTACTTAGTTTGATATAAATTCACAGATGAACTAGGTAAAATATCTTTGAGTTCACTGTAATTTAAAAATTGAACATTGTAATATAGGGTAAGAATTGACCTGACTCTTCATTTTCAGTCCACTTAAAGTGTCACTCAGAAACAAAACAACTATACAGCTGAAATTCTTCAGTGACTAGAACCATCCCAGCTTTTGAATAGACTAATGGCATTAAGCTTCTGTTAAGAAAGTTGGTGAAAAACCAAGGTGCTTTGAATCAATCTTCTACTCTGCCAAATATTCTTAGACCAGGTATCTCTTAGGATTGGGGAGAGGTGGGTAGAGTCTATTGATATAAAATACCTGTTTAAAAGAGCTCCCCAGGGCTTCCCTGGTGGCGCGGTGGTTAAGAATCCACCTGCCAATGCAGGAGACACGGGTTCGAGCCCTGGTCCGGGAAGATCCCACGTGATGCGGAGCAAATAAGCCCGTGTGCCACAACTACTCAGCCTGAGTTCTAGAGCCTGCGAGCCACAGCTACTGAGCCCGTGTGCTACAACATAGAGTAGCCCCCGCTCGCCGCAACTAGAGAAAGCCCACGCACAGCAACGAAGACCCAACACAGCCAAAAATAAATTTATTAAAAAAAATATATATATATATATAAGAGATCCCCAAATCACAGTAAGTAGCCAGTTGAGGAAGGATTTGAAGATTGGATAATAGCTGACTTTGAGGGTTTTTTTTCTTATTTCTTTCATTTATCTTCTTCACAAGGAATGTGAAGCCCTTTAAAGGCTTCTTTGCTGTTACACAGTGGAGGAAGTGTGCTATAGTGGAGAGATCATGGACTTTAAAGCCACATAGAACCTGGGCTTGAAGTGAATAGCAGCTCTGCAACTAACCAGCTGCCTGGACTTTAGTCAAGCTTCAGAACCTTTTCTTGTCCATAAAATTTGGATATTAAAATACCTATTCCATAAGGTTGTTAATGTTTAAACAAGATGACACATGTAAAAAGCTTAGGGTTAAACCTGACGCATGGCAGGGGCCCAATACGTGTTCTCTAAACCTTTATTTTCCCAGATTTGATAGAATAGAAGCTTTTAATGAGTCAAACTTAGACGAGAAAATCATGAAAATCTGTTTTTCTAAACTCTGAAGCTATTCTTTGAGCAACTACTAGGCATTATGGGAATTTTTTTTAAATGATTAAGGACCAGTCTTCCACCTACTCACAATCTACTAGGAGAAAAAGACACATGAATAATACAACTACAGAATATAAGAGGTAGAAACAATGTGCTATTGGAATTTATAGGGTAGGGGAGAATTCTGATATGGTGGAGAGGTACTGAAAAGGTGTCCAAAGTAATTTGTGTAACAAAGTAGATATACTCTTGAAGTTCTGTTTTTTAAGGAATCAAATATAAATTAAAGTTTGCATTGGGGCATATTCTCTTTAAATGTTAAAGCCAGAAGTTTGACTTAAACAAAATTACCCAAACATATATTTAATATAAACTACTTGGTCTTAATTTTGTTCTCATATGTCAGTTTTTAGAGGAATGGATGCATCTTGGGAACTCCTGCTATCAGTGTGACAGTGAAATAGTTTGAGTACTGATGGCAGTTTTAAAAGTGACCTTTATTCAGGTTATAAAAATACAGTTTGTGCTTCTTAACAAAACCACATGTCGCTCCTCCATATTGAAAGAAATGTCTTTTCTTTATAAAAGCTTGGTAAGAGTTATTGGAAATATTCAAATTGCCCTTTAAAGGATTTTTTAAAATTCTAGGGCTGCTTCATAATCAAGTCCCTTGCTTAGGATCTTCTGGTTTTTTTTTTTTTTTTTGATCTTCTGGTCTTAATGTAAGTTCCACTTTTCTCATTCACACAGACTTGGACATTACATTTAAAGTTTGTGTTCAATCCCATCTCTCAAATTAATTTGCATTAGTCTTGGATATAATCAAAGTTGTATAGTTAGCGTTCATCCCTGATGAATTGATGAACACTAGCACTGGAGACTCATGCATTTATATTTCATTGAATATTTTGGAATGAGAAATCAGACTATATAGATTTAATCAGGTAAATACACTAGAGATGTATTACTTCCTTGTGAGTGCATTTCCCCAGTTGTGTCATAGAGCTTGTTACTTAAACCTAAATCAGAAGTGCTCTAAAGACAGGTTGCAAAATGATTGTCAAAGACTTCTTATCAACTACATTTTTTCCTTGCCCAGTTTTCTCTTGTTGGCTCTATTTTTGTATCATTTGCATTTTTTTCATCTTCGTGTTGAAATAGCTCATGCTTTATAGGAAAAGAAAGTAGTGATGTTTGGAAATCTAGGCCAGGGCCAGAATCCTGTGGGCCTACTGGCTGTTCACTGTAAGGACTGGCCACAATTTGACAGACCGTAGAATCCAGGAGTTGGAAAAACTTCAGAAAGTTTTGGATGGTTGTATCGTAATGGAATCTTGGAATACGAAGAGCAGACTTCCAGTACCAGCCCTATCATTCAGAGGCTGCAGGCCCTTTTGGACAAGTTATTTTACTCTTCCAAGCCTCCACTTGCTCAACGTTAAAATGGAAATATCCTCTCCTTTAGGGGATTGTTGTGAGGATTAAATGAGGTAATATATATCAAAAATAATTATAAAATAACTATATAAATGTAAGGAAGTAGTACTAGCTTCCTGCTCCAAGCCACAGTAAACAAAAATGGCTACCTTGAAGTCAGAGTTAAGTGTTCCCAAACTCTGGGCTTCAGTGGGACTGACACTAACCAACTCTGAGATTTTGAGCACAGCATTCTTTCTCTTTGGGCATCAGTTTCCTTATCTGTCAGATTAGATCTCAGGCTAGGTGAACTCTAAGAGTTTTCCAGCTCTAAAGATCCTAAGTGTATCTCCTTTCACTGTCACTCTATTATTTACTTGTGATGCAAGTGACAGAAGGGAAAATATTTAAGCTCAAAATGAAGTACCACGCTTCCCTGGTGGCGCAGTGGTTAAGAATCTGCCTGCCAATGCATGGATACAGGTTCAAGCCCTGGTCTGGGAAGATCCCACATGCCGTGGGGCAACTAAGCCCGTGCGCCACAACTACTGAGCCTGCGCTCTAGAACCCGCGAGCCACAAGTACTGAGCCCACGTGCCTAGAGCCCATGCTCCGCAACAAGAGAAGCCACCTCAATGAGAAGCCCGTGCACCACAACGAAGAGTAGCCCCCGCTTGCCACAACTAGAGAAAGCCCGCGCGCAGCAATGAAGACCCAACATAGCCAAGAAATAAAATAAATAAGTTTATTTAAAAAATTAAGTACCATCATAAAATTCCCCTTGTGAGTGAAATCCATGATTAAGTCTCAAAGAGAGAGTGAAAGGGCTTCGATTAATGGCTCTTTCCTTCTGAGAGCTAGGCCTTCCTATTAACTGTTTCTGTGAGCTATATTTGCCAGTCAGGTAACAATCTGAGAAGTTTCTGCTGCTACTATGCCAGCAAAGAAATATTTTGGCAGTAATGTCCTTGGCATCAAGCCAAATACGTTTCACAAAATGATATCTTATAGGAGGCAGGTTTGGGCGTTAAGGAATTTCCTCACATATCTACACCCATGGATTATTCCCTTCCAAAATATATTTGCTACAGATATGTATAAATCTGTAATGCTAATTGATGAATAAATAGTACTTTATATTTTCATTTAATAAACATTTTATTGAGTGTCTGCTATCAGCCAGACATTATGCTGGATACTTTACTTAATGTTATCTCTAATTTTCATGTAACCTCAATGTCACCTAGGGGTCTCCCTGCTGGGGATGGAGGTACATACAGGGGGATGAGGAAGTTGTTGACATCCTCACAAGACCTCTGGTTCTGAGCACCTACTTTCTGCTGAATTTCTATAAGTTTGTTCATTTTACAGTACAAAATAGGAAGATTGCTTATCATCTTGCCATGCTGCACATGCTATCTCTCTATTCCATACAGCATTCACCCAGGTGTGAAACCTAGCCTCTTCTTCAATTTACACATATAATATCTTCACTTGAGGCATTCGTGTATGTGGTAGATTTTACTGAAATAGAAGGAAGGTTAATTGTGGCATCACAAATAATTTCAAATTAACACCAAATATCTCATACCACCTGGGAGATTTTTCCTCCCACACAGAGGGATAGTCTCTCATTGATTCCTCTCTTTCTCACTTTTCCCTCACCTTTTAAATTTCCCCCTATACCTTAACCTCACTTCTGATTCAAATATATATATTTGAATATATATATATATACACACATATATATATATACACATATATATATATACACACACACACACACACACGTGTGTGTATATGGATAGATATAGATATGTACGTAATATTTTAGTCTTTGGTCCCTAAATGAGCCATGGACTTGCCTTTGCATATCCAAACTCATCTAGGTATATGTTCAGTGAAACCAAAAAAAGGCTTACCACTCTCAGAATCCACCCTCCTTACAAGGCAGTAGTGGTTATAAACAGCAATTTTTTTCCCTAATACCAAATAACACTGTAAGGATTGGTATTATCCTCATTTTATAGATGAGTAAACAAGCTCAAAGATTTAATGACTTGTCCAGGATTATTCATTTAGTAAGTGACAAAGTCAGATTTTGAAGCTAGGTCCGTTTGCATCCAATGCACTTTCTACCAAACAAGACACGATTCAAAAAAGAAATTGGAAAAGATGTAACTTAAGGTCCTCTGGGCTTTTGAAAATAGGAAAATTGCTTTGAAAATTCATAGCATCCGAATCCATTTGGAATAGGGACGCATAGCTTTACCGTTGTGGCCCCAAAGCTGCTGTTTAAGAAGGTAGGGAAACATAAGGTTTCAGTAATTTTAAAAAATCCTGCTTGGTATCAGATAAATGGGCATTTATTATGGCTAATTAAATTTTATCTTTTAAAATTTACTTAGACATTGACTTTTACCTCATAAATATTTATTAATCCTCTCTACCTTTTTTATCATATTTCTTTTAAAAATACTTTTTCTAATACCTGCTATTTTTTTTTATTACAGAGACAATTAAAGGCAGACGCCAAAAAAGCTATTGGAAGGCTTCAACTCCGCACACTGAAACAAGGAGACAAGGTGCATTTATGACTTGTAAATGCTATTTGTTTTAAAGCAGTGCTACCAAGCCATTGTTAAAAGCTAAATGTTCTTCCAAAGTGTGATTTTCATTGGAATTTATAAATCTTATTGATTTTTTAATTTATTTGATGCTGGAGGTAGGCTGAATAATGGCCCCCAAAGACATCTAGGTCCTAATCCCTAGAACCTGTAAATGTTACCTTATATGGCAAAAAGTACTTTGCAGATGTGATTAAGTTAAGGATCTTGAGATGGGGAGATTATCCTGGATTATCCAGGTGGATCCTAAGTATAATCACAGTGTCTTCATAAGAGGGAGGAAAGGGGAGATTTGACTACAGTGCAGTAGGAGATGTGACAATGGAAGCAAGAGGTTGCAGTGATGCAAGAAAGGGGCCATGAGCAATAACAGTAAGAGTATAAGTTTGTGTCATTTTAAGCCACTAAGTTATTGTAATTTGTTACAGCAACAGGAAATTACTACAGTGCTTCAGTACAACTCTACTTGAACATCCATTTTCAGATTTAGCACAATTGAAAACTACCATTGATGTATAAAACACGTATCAAAAAATAGCTATGGAAGTTTGTACTACAATAAGAATATAGCTACAGAACTTATTGAAATAAAAAATACCATTTATAATAGCACCAAAACCATTATATACTTAGGTATAAATCTTACAAAATATGTACAAGATCTATATGCTGAAAAGGGCAAAACATAATGAAAGAAAGAAATCAAAGAAGACCTAAAGAAATGGAGGGATATACCGTGTTCATGGGTTAGAAGACTCTGTCGTCAAGATGTCACTTCCTCCCCAAACTGATCTATAGATTCAATGCAGTTTCAATCAAAATCCTAGTTGCATCTTTTGTAGGAATTGACAAGTTGACTCTAAGTTTATTTGGAAAAGCAAAAGAACTAGAATAACCAAAACAATTTTGATAAAAAACAACTTTGGATGACTCACATTTTCTGAGTTGCAGAATTATTTTAAAGCTACAGTAGTCAAGAAAGCATGGTATTAGGGAAAGGATGGACCTTTAGATCTTTGAAACAGAAGAGACAGTCCAGAAATAGACCCACACATAAATGGTCGATTGATTTTCGACAAAGGTGCAAAAGCAATTCAAAGAAGAAAGGGCAGCCAATTGTTGGCTCTCCATACGCAATGACTGAATATCCATAGGCAAAAAAAAATGAACCTCAATCCATACTTTATACCCTCTGCAAAAATTAAGTTGAAATGGATCACAGACTTAAATATAAAACCTAGAACTATGAAATTTTAGAAGAAAACTTTGGAGAAAAATATCTTTGTAGCTTGGGTTAGGCAAAGATTACTTAGATATGGTACCAAAAACAAGTCCATTAAAGAAAAAAGAGAAATTGTTAAAATTAAGAGCTTTTGCTCTTTGAAAGACTCTGTTAAGAGGCTGAAAAGACGAGCCACAGACTGGGAGAAAATATTTGCAAATCACAAATCTGATAAAGGACTGTATTCAGAATATATAAAGAACTCTCAAAACTCAGGAAGAGAACAGACAGAAGGCAGATGCTAAAAAAGCTATTAATGGGCTTCCCTGGTGGCACAGTCGTTGAGAGTATGCCTGCCGAGGCAGGGGACACGGGTTCATGCCCCGGTCCGGGAAGATCCCACATGCCGCGGAGCGGCTGGGCCCGTGAGCCATGGCCGCTGAGCTTAGCCGGCGGCAGGGCCTAGAAAGGAGAGAGAGAAAAAAAAAGAGAGGCCCGTCTACCCAAAAAAAAAAAAAAAAAAAAAAGCTATTAGTGGAAAAATGGTCAAAGCAGACATTTTACCAAAGAAGTATATGGCTGGCAAAAAAGCACATAAAATGATGCTAAACATCATTAGTCATTAGGGAAATACACATTAAAACCACAATGCGATACCCACAGCACATTTATTAGAATGGCTAAGACCAAGAGCTGACCAGATGTGGGACAACTGGAACTCTCATGCATTTTCTGGTGAGAATGCAATGTACAGCCAGTTTGGAAAACAGTTTGGCAGTTCTGTGTGTGTGTGTGTGTGTGTGTGTGTATAAATTAATTAATTATTGGAGTATAGTTGCTTTACAATGTTGTATTAGTTTCTGCTGTACAGCAGAGTGAATGGCAGTTCTTTATGAAGTCAAATATACACTCTCGAAAGAACCCAGCAATCTCACTGCTAGATGTTTACTCATTCACATAAAAACTTGTTCACAATTGTTCATGGCAGCTTTACTGATAATTACCAGAAACTGGAAAGAACCCAAATGTCCTTCAAGTGTTGAATGGATAAAAAAAACTGTGGTACATCCATAGCATGGGATACTATTTAGCAATAAAAAGGGGGGAATCCTACTGATATATACAACAACATGGATGAATCACAAATGCATTACGTTAAGTGAAAGAAGGCAGACTCAAAGGCTATATAAGGCACAATCCCACATATAAGATATTCTGGAAAAGCCAAAACTACAGGCACTGAAAAACAGATAAGTGGGTGGCAGAAGATAGTGATAAAAGGAGGGGTTAATTACAGAGGGGTTAATTACTGAGTGGTATAGAGGAATTTGTTGGAGTACCAGGACTATCCTGTATCTTGACTATGGTGGTGATTTAAGTGACTGCATGTTTCTCCAAACTTGAAAAACTGTATACTCAACATTTAGAGTGAATTTTATTGCATGTGACTTATACCTTAATTTATTTTAATGGAAAAACATAGCCATAGAACTTGTGGCATTGTGTAAATTCTAAAACCAGGAAGAGGTTTAAATCAGTGCTACATGTTTCTCTTTGTACTGTTCCTCTTTGGTTGACTTTATTCTTTTACTTTATTTGTTTATTTGTTTGTTTGTTTTGGCTGCACTGAGTGGCTTTGCAGGACTTTATTCTTTTACTTTATTTATTTGTTTGTTTATTTATTTATTTATTTACTTACTTACTTACTCACTCACTCACTTATATACTTACTTACCTACTTTGGCTGCACCGAGTGGCTTTGCAAGATCTCAGTTCCCCAATGAGGGATTGAATCCGGGCCACAGCAGTGAAAGCCCGGAATCCTAACCACTAGGCCACCAAGGAACTTCCTTCTTTTACTTTTTTTTAAAAAAATTATTTATTTATTATTTTTGGCTGCGTTGGGTCTTTGTTGCTGTGCATGGGCTTTCTCTAGTTGTCTAGGTGTGCGGGCTTCAGTAGTTGTGTCTCGCGGGGTCTAGAGCTCAAGCTCAGTAGTTGTGGTACATGGGCTTAGCTGCTCCGCAGCATGGGGGATCTTCCCGGACCAGGGCACGAACCCGTGTCCCCCGCATTGGCAGGTGGATTCTTTTTTTTTTTTTTTTTTTTTTTTTTTTT
>NW_020838010.1:183629-231500 GCF_003676395.1 Aethalodelphis obliquidens
TTTTTTTTTTTTTTGCGGTACGCGGGCCTCTCACCGCTGTGGCCTCTTCTGTCACGGAGCACAGGCTCCGGACGCGCAGGCTCAGTGGCCATGGCTCACGGGCCCAGCCGCTCCGCGGCATGTGGGATCCTCCCGGACCAGGGCACGAACCCGTGTCCCCTGCATCGGCAGGCAGACTCTCAACCACTGCACCACCAGGGAAGCCCGGCAGGTGGATTCTTAACCACTGCACCACCAGGGAAGCCCCTTTCTTTTACTTTTTAAAGTCTAAATATTTTATTTTATTTTCCAACTTCAGTTACATAATACACAGTGTTATTGACTGTAGTCACCATGTTTTACATTATATCTTCAGACCTTATTCATCCTATAGTTGAAAGTTTGTACCCTTTTATTAACTTCTCCCTATTTCTCCCATTCCTCAGACCATGGAAACTACTTTTCTACTCACTCTTTCTATGAGTTTGACTCTTTTTTTAGATTCCCATTAAGTCTAGATAATTTTAAACTGCTTATTGAAACAGTCGTTTTAGTGATGTGATGCTCCTTCTTCTGTAGGAATTTATGTAATTTATTAAGTACATGTATATTCTGATTTTGCTCTGTAGTTTAATGTATTTTTCTTATCCACCTGAATAACAATAACTATTTGCTCTTAGGAAATTGGCCCTGATGGAGATAGTTGCGCTGTGTGTATTGAACTATATAAACCTAATGATTTGGTGCGCATCTTAACCTGCAAGTAAGTTTGATTTTCTTTTTTGTCGTCAGTAAGAATAGCTGACTTACAAAAATGATTGTAGTGGGGGAAACTATTTCGAATGTTTCCAATTTGATGTAAAGAAAGTGTTTATTTTTAACTTCTTTTCATTTAAATATAGGTGATTGCTTTATTTTTAATGTCATTAGAAGTGGTATAAGGCTAATTATACAATATTTCCATAATCTGGTACAATTTGGAAACTAGTTCCGTAAAAGACTTAAGAACCTAGCCAGCATCACTGTTTATTTAATTGTGTGTGTGTGGGGGGGGTACTGGATTATTTAATTCAAAATAATTCTACCAATCCTATTGAGAAAAAAATAAAATCAACTTATGAGCACCTGTTTGGAAGTCTTCATTCTTTAGCTTTTTATTATCCCTCTCCCGGAAGTTGTTCTTAACACTCTTCCTTTTAGCTATTAAATAGTGGCATTCTTGGAACTTATCACATTGCCTAAAGTATCGGAATTATGTTACACTCAATACTTTATTGTACTATATTATTGAGAATGACTAACTGTACTATTTTATAGTTAGGGAATAACAAAATAATTAAGATCCGAATTACTGAACAAAACCTTAGGTCAGGTAACATCTTAGCAATTTTTCAAGTAAGTGGTATTGAAAATAGTTTTTATGAAGCTAGAGTAATGAGGCTATATTTAAAAGTACCGTATTATGAAATTTCCAAATTTTGTTTCTGTAATAGTGTGTTTAAAAGAAAAAAAAAGGCATCCGTTAAAAGACTAAGTAAACTTATAGGGTAACCCGTTAGTATATTAGGCAAAGTGTTGCTAGTTCACAACTGATAACCAAAATATGTGTTTTTTTCCTTCATTAGCCATATTTTCCATAAGACATGTGTTGACCCATGGCTATTAGAACACAGGACTTGCCCCATGTGCAAATGTGACATACTCAAAGCTTTGGGAATTGAGGTAAATATTGCTAAACTATTTATACGAAGGAACTTAAGCAGTGTGTTATTTATATATCTGGGCTTTCAGGAAAAAAATCCTTATTTTTTAGCTACATAATGTGCTAGACTTATGGTTTATACCAAAAATTGGACCTACTTACATCATAGTGACAGAGAAGTACCATGTTGGACCACCTCCATTTTCCTCCTTCTTCCCTCTCCTCAAATGTATTTATTATTTGGTCAGAATTGGAAGTGATGACCCCAACTGACTTCTGATACCCCTTGCTGTTTTTTACTCTCTTACTATTGCATAGCAATCAAACTTGTTGTTAACTGAGCATGTAAAGTTTGAGAGAGTATAATAAATATTAAGTTATATTTCGTAAATGAAAAAAAAAAACCTACCTATTTCACAGTACACACAACAGAAAGTCAAGCTCAACAAACTCTTCCTGACTTGAGGAGATATACAGACGACAGTGATTCTCAAAACCCCTAGGAGACAGCATAGGAATGTTTTTTGAGTGCCTTCCTTGTATCAGGCATTATATTATGAAGTGTTCACCCAGATAAACATGTCAGATATTGATGGCAATCTGCCTCTAACATCTTTCACCCCATTGGACCCAATTACTCCAACTGCTCTGGCTGGGACCTGCAAGAAATTTTTGTGATCATCAAAAATGGATTGTAGGTTTAAAAGGTTAAGAAGCATTGCTCTAATAAGTCACCTATGAAGAAACTTTGTAATGATACGTCAAGGAAAAACGTATACTCTGAGAGCCTCTTAATGTGTTTAAATGCTTTCCGCAGGTGGATGTTGAAGATGGATCAGTGTCTTTACAAGTTCCGGCATCCAACGAAGCATCCAATAGTGCCTCTCCTCATGAAGAGGATAATCGCAGTGAAACTGCATCGTCGGGATATGCTTCAGTTCAGGGCGCAGATGAACCGCCTTTGGAGGAACATGTGCAGTCAGCAAGTAAGCACCATGCTGAGGGGCAGTGAGCGCCCCACGAACGATCCATTGGGGATTAGACACCAGGCAGAGTACTCCTGCTTTTTAGCATTTATTCTATTCATCCATTAACACATTCCAGGTTTTTTCTAGTAACAATGATGCAATGCAGGATGCACCCCTACCTTAACTTAATATACACATTCGAATGTACCTGAAACAGATGAAATGCATTAAGAGTGGGGATTATTCACAGAAGAAAAAGATTTTTTTATTGGAAAGCTTCTCTCCAATGCATTTAAGTGTTGGCTTATTAACTTAGGCTAAGGGAGAAACTTTTCAACTTTAGAAGCCATTGTTTATTGCATATCAATCAGAACTTAAGATAAAGAATTCCTGGAATTATAAAACGGAATTTAATTTCCAAAAGCCTGATTTATACACAACTTCTCCAGAACGCATTTTTTGCACAGATCAGAAACTGTGTTTAAGAATCATGTGCTGCCACCTGTTGATTATTTGCCATGAAGTGAACAAACTGTAGAAAGTAAAATTGAATGTATTAATTTCAAAATTCATGTGAATCAGTATCAGCAACTTAGTAATGTCATACCAGTAGAGAGATTTTAGGGAATTGTTACTTTTTTCCTTAGAGAAAACCCATGTACAAATTACTTTCCCTTTCTTTAACTTCCACCTTTTTCATGGTTTTTGTTGGTTTGATAGTTTTTCCTCTATCCTCATTTTGAGATAACCTAATTCTGGCATAAAAGTAGAAGGAAAATGAAATGTCAAGATGACTTGTAAAAGTTTCAGCTTCCTATGACATGAACCTTTGTCCTTGGTAGGCTTATCAGTTGCATAGATACCATTTCTACAGAAGTCACGAGGAATACCATCATGCAAACGCAAACCTCATGTTGTAATCTAATCTTTGGACATTTCCTAGAGTACAAAGTAGTCATAAGAATCTTAATAATCTGTGCTCTGTTCTACCTATAATAGATAATCATTGTCTATTTGCCCCAGATGAATTTTTGGTTCCTGTAACTGTGGTAATAGAATTCAGTGAAGATAAAGGACAATGTATGGGATAATTCAGTTTAGCAGCATTGGTGGTTCAGTGGTAGAATTCTTGCCGCCATACGGGAGACCTGAGTGTATGGGATAATTCAGTTTATTGTCAGACCAGTTTAAAAAAAGAAAAAAGTCCCAACCTACTTTTTTTGTGTTCTATTCTTGTGGGGGAGGGTAGAAGGCAGAACAGTTTTTGCAGAGAATTTGCGAAGCAAATAAAATGATGATCCATGTTCCTTCTCCTGTATTCTTTATCTCCATGAATGGTAGTAACACCTACCCGGGTGCGTCAAACCAGAAACTTAGGTAGATCCTAGATCCTTCCCTCTCCCCTTCCTACTGATTCAATATCATTTTTCCTCTAAACCATCCCCTAATTTCCAACCTTAATTCAACAGTCATAGTTTGAGCCACTATCTTCTCTCTGCCCATTCCTTCTACTCTTCCTCCCCCAAGAAATTGGGGAAGCCCAGTCCAACTCCTGTTCCTCCTTTAAAACTTGCTCCCCTTTGAGAAGCTTCCTTTGACTCACCTGTGTGGTCCTACTGTCTAGGACTGTCTAGTTCGGTAGAACTTCTATCATTGCATTTATTGCACTGAATTGTATTAAAACCTTAAAAAGTCCCTTTGGGTAGGGACAGTGTCTTATTATTCACTATCGTATACCCAAGCACCTAGCACAGACTGCCTGCCACATAGTAAATACTCAAATTAAGTGTTGAATGAGTGACCACATAGAATAGATTTAATTTTATCTATGATTATATATTAATAGTTTGGGCATTATGCCTATTAACCATTGATTATTATGGTGATAGTTGTGATTTAAATAACTTTGTAAACATACAATTGATTAGTTCATGCCTGTGTGTTCCATCATTGTGCTGAATTTTATCAGAGCACTGATTTTCAAACGTAAGCATACATTGAGTCACCTGGAGAGCTTGTTAAAACAGAGGGGCAACCACCAGTTTCTGACTCAGTTGGTCTGGGGTGGGCCCTGAGAATTTTCATTTCTAAGAAGTTTACAGGTGATACTGATACTGCTTGTCCAGGGACCACACTTTGGGAACCACTGAATAAGGCCCCTAGTTCTTAACCCTTGCTGTACATTAGAATCACCCATAGAAACTTTAAACATTACTAATGCCTGGGCTTTACCCCAGAATTGTTAAATCAGAATCCATGAGATGTGGGGCCCAAGCACAGGTTATTTTTTAATTTTGAAATAATTTCAGCCTGACTATAAAAAAGTTTCAAAAACAGTAAAAAGGATGCCTATATACCCGTCACCAAACTTCTCCAAATGTTAACATCTTATATAACCATATACAATTATCAAAATCAGGAAATTAAATGATAAAATGTTATTAACTAAACTGATCTTACTCAAATTTCACCAGTTGGCCCATTAATGTCCTTTTTCTGTCCTAGGATCCCACATTGCATTTCCTCTTTTCTCATTTTTCCCCAGTTTTATTGAAATATACTTGACATATAATCAGAGTAAGATTAGTTAAATCCATCATCTCACATAATTACGAATTTTGTGTGTGTGTGTGGTGAGAACATTTAAGATTACTCTCTTAGCAACTTTCAAGTATTTAATACAGTATTGTTAACTGTAGTCACCATCTATATGTTAGATTCCCCAGAACTTATTTATCTTATAATTGGAAACTTGTACCCTTTGACGAACATTTCCCCATTTCCCCCACCTTCCAGCCTCTTGCAACCACCATTCTACTCTGTTTCTATGAATTTGGCTTTTTTTTTTAAGATTCTACATATAAGTGATATCATACAGTATTGGTCTTCTCTGTCTGACTTATTTCACTTAGCACAGTGCCCTCAAGGTCCATCCATGTCGTTGCAAATGGCAAGATTTCCTTCTTTCTCATGGCTGAATAATATTCCATTGTTTCATATGTGTATATATATATATATATATATATATATATATATATATATATACACACACACACACACACACACACCACATTTTCTTTATGTGTTCATCAGTCAGTGGACACTTAGGTTATTTCTGTGTCTTGGCTATTGTGAATGATGCTGCAGTGAACATGGAGGTGCAGCTCTCTCTTCAAGATAGTGATTTCATTTCCTCTGGATATATACCCCGAAGTGGGATTGCTGGATGATATGGTAGTTCTATTTTTAATTTTTTGAGAATCTCCATACATGTTTCCCGTAGTGCTGTACCAATTTACATTCCCATCAACAGTGCACTAGAGTTCCCTTTTCTTCACATCCTTGCCAACACTTAACTGTTTTCTTTTTGATAATAGCTATTCTAACAAGTGTGAGGCAATATCTCATTGTGGTTTTGATTTGCATTTCCCTGATTAGTGATGTTGAGCATCTTTTCACATACCTGTTGGCCATTTGTATGTCTTCCTTGGGAAAATATCTCAGTTCTTCTGCCCATTTTTTAATCAGATTATTTGCTTTTTTGCTATTGAACTGTATGAATTCCTTATATATTTTGGATATTAACCCCTTATCTGATATGTGGTTTGCACATATTTTCTCCCATTTTGTAGCTTGCCTCTTCATTCTTTTGATTATTTCTCTTGCTGAGTAGAAGGTTTTTGGTTTGATGTAGTCCCATTTGTTGATATTGGCTTTTTAAGTCCTTAATCCATTTAGAGTTCATTTTTTAAGTGGTGTAAGATAGGGGTCCAGTTTCATTCTGTTGCATATTTATCCAGTTTACCCAACACCATTTACTGAATACTGTCTTTTCCCCATTGAGTGCTCTTGGCTCCCTTGTCAAATATTAGTTCATCTCATACACATGGTCTCATACACATGAGTTTATTTCTGGGCTCTCAATTCTGTTCCACTGATCTATTTGTCTGTTTTTATGCCAGTACCATGCTGCGTTGATTATTATACTTTGTAGTATAGTTTGAAATCAGGAAGTGTGATGCCTCCCCACTTTGTTCCTCTTTCTCAGGATTGCTTTGGCTATCCAGTGTCATTGGTAGTTCCATATGAATTTTAGGATTTTTTTATACTTCTGTGAAAAATGCATTTGGAATTTTGATATGGATTGCACTGAATCTACAGGTGGCTTTGGGTAGTATGGACATTTAAACAATATGAATTCCTTTTTTTAAATAAATTTATTTATTTATTTACTTATTTTTGGCTGTGTTGGGTGTTTGTTGCTGCACATGGGCTTTCTTTAGTTGCAGCGAGCGGGGACTACTCTTCGTTGCTGTGCGTGGGCTTCTCATTGCGGTGGCTTCTCTTGTTGTGGAGCACGGGCTCTAGGCGTGTGGGCTTCAGTAGTTGTGGCACGTGGGCTCAGTAGTTGTGGCTCACGGGCTCTAGAGCGCAGGCTCAGTAGTTGTGGCACACAGGCTTTGTTGCTCTGTGGCATGTGGGATCTTCCCGGACCGGGGATCGAACCTGTGTCCCCTGCATTGGCAGGCGGATTCTTAAGCACTGTGCCATCAGGGAAGTCCAATATGAATTCTTCTGATCCATGAACGTGGGATATATTTCCATTTATTTGTGCCCTCTTCAATATCTTTTATAAATGTCTTATAGTTTTCAGTACAAATCTTTTACCTCCTTGGTTAAATCTATTCATAAGTATTATATTGCTTTTTGATGCTATTGTGAATGGGATTGTTTTCTTTATTTCTCTTTCAGATATTTCATTGCTGGTGTATAGAAATGCAACTGATTTTTGTCTGTTGCTTTTGTAACCTGCAACTTTAGTGAATTCGTTTATTAGTTATAACAGTTTTTGTTGGTATCTTTAGCATTTTCTCTAGGTCATGTCATCTGGAAACAGACAATTTTACTTCTTCCTTTCTCATTTTGATGCCGTTTTTCTGTTTGTTTAAATTTTTTTTTTTAATTTTTTGGCCATGCTGCACGGCATGTGGGATCTTAGTTTCCCTGACCAGGGATTGAACCCACGTCCCCTGCATTGGAAGCACGGAGTCTTAACCACTGGGCTGCCAGGGAAGTCCCTTGATGCCTTTTATTTCTTTTCCTTTCTAATTTCTCTGGCTAGGACTTCCAGTACTATGTTGAATAGGAGTGGTGAGAGTGGGTACCCTTGTCTTGTTCCTCTTGAGTATGTTGTTAACTGTGGGTTTGTCAAGTATGTCCTTTATTTATTTATTTATTATTTTTTAAATTTTTTGGCTGTACCACGCGGCATGTGGGATCTTAGTTCCCCGACCAGGGATCAAACCCACGCCCCCTACAGTGGAAGCATGGAATCTTAACCACTGGACTGCCAGGGAAGTCCCCATGTATGTCCTTTATTATGTTTGGGAATGTTCCTTCTATACCCAATTTGCATTTAACTGTTACGTCTTCTTCGTCTCCAATCTGTGACTGTTCCTTAGTCTTTTTCTTTCATGACTTTGACACTTCTGAAGGCCACCAGTTAGTTATTTTGTAGAATGTCCCTCAATTTGGAATTGTCTCCTGATTCCCAATGATTAAATTTATTGTCTGTTGTCTATTTCTGGCAAGAATACCACAGAAATTATATTGTGCCCTTCTCTGGCTCATATCATATAATGAGGCACATGATGCCCATGTCTTATTACCAATGGTTTTAATTTTGTTTGCTTGGTTAAGGTGGCATCTGCCAAGCTTCTCCTTTTAAAGTTATTCTTTTTCCCTTTTTAATTATTAATTATTTTATAGAGAGACACTTGGAGACTATGCAAATATCCTGTTTCTCATCATACTTTTTACCTACTAATTTTATCAATCACTGATGTTTCTTGCTTACAATAATTATTACTGAAATGTGTGCCAAATGGTGATTTTCTCTTTCCATCCTTCTTTCTACATTAATTAAGCTTCTATTTTAAGGAAGAGCTATCCTTTCTCTACTTATTTATTCAATTATTTATTTATAATATTATGGACTCATAGATATTTCTTTTATTCCATAATATTATTCTCATGATTTATTCATGGTTAGATTGTCCTAGATTTGGTCATTGGGAACTCCCTCAAGTTGGTTTGTTTTCTTTCAACATGCCCCATCATTTTTTTTTTTTTAGGCTTTGAACGCCATAGGTCTTTGTTGCTTTTGGTTGTTTTCTCTTCCAACCTCTTAAGAATGAAAAAAAACACTCTTAGCTATGGAGTTGGCTTGCAAGCTGTAGTTTGCTGATCCCTAGGCTAGAATCTAGATTAATCTTGTACTTTCCTTGTCCTAGCCCTGGAATCAGTTATTTCTACAGGGGGTGAGGGCTTTTATTGGAGAACAGTACCTCGAAATCAAGATCTGGGCACTAGGTATGCTCATTGCTATTGGGGTGTCATTGCTATTAGCCCTTTCAAGGAACAACGCTAGGAAATATGTGTATGTACTCACACAAATATACACACACATCTACATTCACCTATCTATCTGAAGAACCGCTAGTTCATACTGATATTTCTGATTCCAGTCCAACACCACAGAGTTTATTCTAGCCTTCCCCTTTCCTTATTTGTAACTCCTTTCTCTGACATTGAGAAACCTGGTTGTTATTATCCACAATATATTTACTTATTTGTTCAATCCTAAAGTACACCTAAGTTTCAACATTGCTAACACACCCCTGTGAAAAACAGTTTCACTAACGAGTGTAGTTCTTTGGTTTTAGCCTTATAGGATATAGTCAAAGTATCATTTTCCAAAGTTACTTAGGTTAGTTCTTTTCTTTCCCACTCTCTTCGGGATGATTATGTATTTCATCTGTAATATAATTATATTCACTTGTTACTATTTGCATTCCATTTTGGGAACTCCTGCCCCCCACAACTTCCTGGTTGATTTTTTTTAGTCATTCTGCCTGTCTGTCTGTCTGTCTCTCTCTCTCTCTATTTATCTATCTATTTATCTATCTATCTATCCATCTATCTATCTATTTATCTGTCTATATATCTATGCATAGCATAGGTAATTTTTTAAAGTGCCCAGGTGATTGAAGTGTGATTTAAGAGCTATTACATTTAGAATAGAGAAGTGGAAGATATAACTTTTGCTCTTAACGATGCTATAATCTAGGTACAAGTAAGCACACGTGTGAATCAATAAAATTGTAATTGTAAATTAAAATAATGCCATATGTGCTTTATGTAAGGCAGCACAAATCATATTAAAGGAACAGGGAATGAGCGTAAGAATCAGAGTATGATGGAATTAGATAAGTAAGGCTTCTTAGACGTGTGTTGAATTTTGTCTTAAAGAAGAGAGGGGTGAAATCATCCTAAAATTACCATTTCTTTAAAGATGAAAATCTACAGCTGGTAAACCATGAAGCAAGTTCCATGGCAGTGGATGTTGTCCCTCATGTTGACAACCCAACCTTTGAAGAAGATGAAACTCCTGATCGAGAGACTGCTGTTCGAGAAATTAAATCATAAAATCTGTGTCAATAGAAAACTTGAACCTTTAGTAATAACAGAACTGCCAATCAGGGCCTAGTTTGCTATTAATGAACTAGAATAACTTAATAAGAATGATACTGAAAGTGATGAGATGACTAATATTATGCTATAGTTAAATGACTTAAAATATTTAACCTATTAACTTTTTCCACAAACTCATTATATAATGTTTTTCATAGGCAAGTTTCCTCTCAATAGTGTAGCAACATTTTTAAACATTCAAAACTCTTGTCAAGTAGTCATGTTTTCCATTTATAACAATTTTCTTATGAAAACATGTTGCTTTTAAAATGTGGAGTAGCTGTAATCACTTTATTTTATGATAGTATCTTAATTAAAAATAATACTACTTTAGCTTGGGCTATATGTGTCAGGGTTTTCCTCCAGGTGCTTATATTGATCTGGAATTGTAATGTAAAAAACAATGCAAACTTAGGCTAGTACTTCATGAAATGTCTATTTAAGCTACATTAAGTTGATAGAACAAGATTAAAGCAAAATATTCATTTTAACTATTTTTTGTTTTTAAAATTAGGCTAAATATACTTCATATGAGTGTCAAGCATAGTTTATCAGAGAATATGGACTGGACTGGATTGATTGGTATATTAGTGACACCAATTTGACAAAAGATTATAGACAAAAACTGTACTTACAGAAACACTGTATAACTATTTCTCAAACTTTACTTATGGGACTTTCAAAAGCAGAGTCTATAAATCATCATACTATTTGAAAATGATTATGAATAAGTCACACAAAAATTGGTAATTGATCTTTGTGTATGAATTTGTCTACAGAAATTACTCTGTAGAAAATATTTTCCAAACAATGTTGACTTTGAAAATTGAGTTTACATTTTACCTAAATGGGCTAAAATAACTTTAGGTAAACTAAAATTCTGTCCATGTAGCTATAAATTTTGTGAATGCATTTTCTTGGTGTTTGAAAAAGAATTGGGGGAGGGGGAGAATTCCAGGTGCCTTAATAAAAAGTTTGAAGCTTCATCCACCAAAGTTAAATAGAGCTATTATAAAAATGCACTTTACTTCTATTCTCTGTGGCTTATCTTTGGTTTTAGAGTTTTGTTTCCAGTACACATTCCAGCAGAATTTAGGCAAAAGCAGAATAGACATGTATTTTTGTTGGCTAAATGTAGAATGGATGAAACCATTGCATTCTTGTACGCTGATTTGAAATGCTGTAAATATGTCCCGATTTGTATTGATTCTCTTTAAATATAAAATGTAAATAAAATATTCCAATAAAAGTTTGTGTTTGGTGTTTAGTTATCATATGCTAACTTTTAATATATGCTTGGATTTAGGAGGGAAAAAGGTTTAATGTAAATGGTCATTGATATATTTGATCAATAAAAACTAAAACTTTACATTTACATATTTCATTACATAGAGAGGAACTGCTGCCATTATAATATAACTGAACCTACCATGAATTATTTTTAAATGTCAGCAAGGTAAATAATGAGGTTGACCACTGATAATATAAGGTTAGAAAAAGACCATGATGTCAGTCCATCTTTATATGACCCAAGACATAAGGCCATTTCATTGCTTTAAAGTTACCTTTTCCTTCAGCCTTCTCTTTGGCAGTATCATTCTTGGGATGCTGTTAATGAGTTAAATGCATCTCTTTATTTTGCCAAACATGTTAAGAATAAACAGTTGGCTTGTAACACTTCAGAACCATGATTATCAAACCAGTCTTCTGTGGCAATATGCCAAATGTACATGTGTGTGATGCCACACAATAAAGTTGGCCTATATTCTTAGAAAATTGATCATTTCAAGCTTTGTGGGGTTTCTTCTGGGGAGGCATTTATAACTTTTTAAATTTTTAATAACTGTATTGACATATAATTTATGTACCAAAAATTCACCCATTATAAATGTATGGTTCCAAGATGCCTCGCAAATGTATATAGAGTTGTGCGATTATTATCACCACAATCAAATTGAGAACATTTCATCACCCCAGAAGGTCCCCTCATATCCATTTGCACTCAGTTTCTGCTCCCATTCCTAGCCCCAGGCAACCACCAATCAGCTTTCTGTCTCTATGGATTTGCCTATTCTGGATATTACATTTAAATGGAATCATACAAGATATGGCCTTTTGTGACTGGCTTCTTCCACTTGGCATAATAGTTTCAAGGTTCATCCATGTTGAAGCATGCAACAGTACTCCATTCTTTTTCATTGCTGAATAATATTCCATTGTATGGGTATTCCATATTTGGTTATCCATTCATCGGTTAACGAACACTCAGATCGTTACCACTTTTTGGCCATTATGGATAATGCTGCTGTGAACATTCATGTACAAGTCTTTGTGTAGATGTATGCTTTCAGTTCTCTTGGGTATATGCAAAGGAGGGGAATTACATGTCACTTGTGAACTTTCTTCCTGGTATTATCTTTTGATAAGAAAAAAGATTAGGAGCAATAGACTTTATTACTTTCACATGGTCAAAATATAAGCTGATTCCTTTAACAGTGGCAGTAGATGTATTTGTATGTATAGGTAGTCTCCAACTTAAGAAGGAGGGGTTTTCTGAGAGTTCATTTGTAGGTTTAGTAGAAGTCAGGTTGTATTATCTTATAAGTAAGAATACACATGGTTCCCAGGTAAATCAGTAAAAATACACTTAAAAATACAACTGGAATGCTAGGAACAATTCTTTTCCTCCCTCCCTCTGGTTTTGGTTCATTTACTAAATATTTTAGTTATGTTATATAATATCTGGATCAACTTTATCACCTTAGGTTATAAAAATTTTCCTTACTCATTGTATCTTCTGTTTGGAGTGGATTTTTAAAATATCTTTAAACATATTAAACAATATAAAATTTACATACTACTTAATGTAATGAACTTAAAAGAAGTTCATTATTATGGGGGGCACTTTGACCACCAGAGAAAAATGTTCATTATCTTCTACCTTAGAGGCAATTCAGTGAAAAGTTTGAAAACCACTACTCACTAGTTCTTAACTTTTTTTCCTCCAGAAACATACAATCTCATGAATGTGAGACACTTATGGACATACCATTTTTGATGGTTAGAGTAGTAGTATATATAAATTGAGTTTAGCATGGATAGTTAGTGGCAATTTCTCTTCCAACTAACATCCCAGTTCTGAACCACTGCCTTAGAAAATTTTAATAGGCATGTCCTGATAGAAACTTTAAAAAAAAGCAATTCAGTCATCCAAAATTCATTAATAGAGCTTATTTTTTAAAAGATGCCTATTAGCTCTTAATGGAAACATGATTACCCCCAATTTGTTGTGAAGTTTGATTTTCAAATATCTAATTTGCTTTCAATTAGTGCATCTAAAACTTTAATGTGCCTACAAATTACCTGGGGATCTTGTTAAAATGGCACACTCTGATTCTAAAGTCTGGAATAGGTTCTGAGATTCTGAATTTCTAGCAAGCTCCTGGGTGATGCAGATGTTGCCGGTCCAGAGTCTGTATTTTGAGTACTACAGCTTTATATGGCTCTCCTCTAGAATCTTACTGCTCCTAAGCCTGCTTCAGACTGTAAAATATCAACTAAGCTTGTGAAATTCATTTCAAATAAGAATCCAGTGGAATCTTGAGTGACAGCCTCAGCCTTTCCATGGCACAGGTTTGGAGTTGCAATTTGGGGTTTCCTAGTACCTTTTCACGTAGGTGTTTGAGACTGATTTAGAAGGCTGAGTCAGCTGGAAGACTGACCTCTGGATAAATGAGGTATTATTCATCTCTGCGTGGTATATCATTGTGTCCATAAATACGTGGCTTGGATAAATCAGAAAACAAGCATGGGAGTAGACAGATGAATTGGGAAGCTATTATTATAGTGCCGCAGGAAAGTGATGTGAGGCTTATCTGGAGTGATAATAGGAGGATGGGGTGGACTTTTGAAAAAAACGTAGAGGTGTGTGTGTGTGTGTGTGTGAGAGAGAGAGAGAAAGAGAGACAGTGGAGGTGGTGAGAGTAAGATGTTTAAGACTATTCCATAACACAGCAACCATACTGGTTGATTGTAAAGCAACCATACTCCAATAAAAGTTAATTTAAAAAAAGCCTATTCCAAGGTTCCTTACATGCACCCCAATGTTCACAGCAGCACCATTTACAATAGCCAAGATGCGGAAGCAACCTAAGTGTCCATCAACAGATGAATGGATAAAGAAGATGTAGTATATATATATACAATGGAATATTACCCAGCCAACGCAATCCAAAAATGGGCAGAAGACCTAAATAGACATTTCTCCAAAGAAGATATACAGACTGCCAACAAATACATGAAAGGATGCTCAACATCATTAATCATTAGAGAAATGCAAATCAAAACTACAGTGAGATATCATCTCACACCAGTCAGAATGACCATCATCAAAAAATCTAGAAACAATAAATGCTGGAGAGGGAGTGGAGAAAAGGGAACACTCTTGCACTGCTTGTGGGAATGTGAATTGGTACAGCCACTATGGAGAACAGTATCGAGGTTCCTTAAAAAACTACAAATAGAACTACCATATGACCCAGCAATCCCACTACTGGGCATATACCCTGAGAAAGCCATAATTCAAAAAGAGTCATGTACCAAAATGTTCATTGCAGCTCTATTTACAATAGCCCGGAGATGGAAACAACCTAAGTGTCCATCATCGGATGAATGGATAAAGAAGATGTGGCACATATATACAATGGAATATTACTCAGCCGTAAAAAGAAACGAAATTGAGCTATTTGTAATGAGGTGGATAGACCTAGAGTCTGTCATACAGAGTGAAGTAAGTCAGAAAGAGAAAGACAAATACCGTATGCTAACACATATATATGGAATTTAAGAAAAAAAATGTCATGAAGAATCTAGGGGTAAGACAGGAATAAAGACACAGACCTACTAGAGAATGGACTTGAGGATATGGGGAGGGGGAAGGGTAAGCTGTGACAAAGCGAGAGAGAGGCATGGACATATATACGCTACCAAATGTAAGGTAGATAGCTAGTGGGAAGCAGCTGCATAGCACAGGGATATCAGCTCTGTGCTTTGCGACCGCCTGGAGGGGTGGGATAGGGAGGGTGGGAGGGAGGGAGACACAAGAGGGAAGAGATATGGGAACATATGTATATGTATAACTGATTCACTTTGTTATAAAGCAGAAACTAACACACCACTGTAAAGCAATTATACTCCAATAAAGATGTAAAAAAAAATCAAAAGGAAAAAAAAAGAATGAAATAATGCCATTTGCAGCAACATGGATGGACCTAAAGAATATCATACTAAGTGAAGTCAGACAAAGACAAATATTATATGATATTACTTGTATGTGGAATCTAAAAAATACAAATGAATCTATTTACAAAACAGAAACAGATTCACAGACATAGAAAACAAACTTCCTAAAGGGGAAAGGGGGGCAGATAAATTAGGTGTGGGGATAACAGGTACACACTACTATATATTAAATAGATAAGCAACAAGTATTTACTGTATAACACAGGGAACAATGTTCAATATCTTGTAAGAACTATAATGGAAAATTATCTATATATGTATAACTGAATCTGCTGTACACCTGAAACTAACACAATATTGTAAATTAACTATACTTCATTTTTTTAAATGTAGGAAATAAAAGACTATTCCAAGGTTCTTAGCTTGAGCATGTTGGTAAACAGTGGTGCTCTGAACTATGAGAAGCTGGTAGAAGAAACAACTTTGGGCAGGGAGGATATTAGAAAAATAAATTTGGCTTTGGACATGTTGCCTTGAGGTAGCTATAAACGATATGTCATGGTTTGTGGTCAGACAAATCCAGGTTCAAATCCCAGCTCTGCCGTTTACTTAGTTATGTGATCTTAGGCAAGTTACTTAACTTCTCTGAGCCTCCTGTTCATCTGCAAATTAAGGTTGTAAAAAATGTACAAGCTTATTAATGAGGGTTAAATGACTATCCATATATACAGTCATAGATAGATATAGATAGATATTACCAGCACAGTACCAGCAGTGATATCCATGGCAGTTTGTAATTCTTGTCCTTCGTCCCTAAAAACAATGTACATTAACATAAACAATCGAATAGAGTGACATGCTCTGCTTTTTTAAGGCACTTTCAGCAAAATACTTTTATTTGTAAAAGCTTGAAATATAGTGCATGACCAAGCCAAAACTTTATATCGCAGGAGTAATTTAAAAGTGTTTTATTTACATAATCAGTGAAATGTTTTACTACAGCGGGAGCTCGCTAAATGCCCCCCCGCTCTAAGCCAAAAGCGGGTCCGATTCTATAACAGGGAGCATGTGGGTGTATCTGAATGGAGTTGCGCAGTAACGAGGCATAGGAACCATCCAGTTCTGCACAGCCCTTGCTACAACTCTTAAAGTTTAAGGATATTGGAAAAGAATGTGGTTTGATGAGGAAGGAAATAAAAAGGGGAAGGAAAGGTATCAGTAAAAATAAAGAAGGAACATACATTTGCCACATTTACTGATCTTTCACCAGCAAGATAAGAAATTATCTTCCTTAATACACATCCAAATTAGGATGGCTTTTCCCAAGGATACATTGCAGTTTGGGCTGTGGGAAGACTGCCTCTTCCCACCCTGTCCGGAAAGCTGCCTTCGGACAAACGACTGCGTTTGAGAGAATCCCAAATTGGCCTTTTTCTCACCTCCAAGAAAAATCCCTGCTCGTAGCGCACGCCTGCCTTCTTTGGGCTGGCCCACATTTTTGCGAGGGTTAAGACACAGACGCAACTCCAAGGCAGAATTCTTTGGCTCCACGACTCGGCATCCGGGTGTGCCCCACCCCATTTTTAAAAAAAAAGCCAGATCCTTGAGGCTTCATTCTCAAAATAGCTTGCCAAGAGCCCCTTGTTTTTTGTAGACTGCCTCCCAACTCCTTCCTTCCTATAAACGTGTTTTCGCTTTTAGTGCACTCTTTAATTCTGGTGGGCTTAGTTATCGCAGTAAATAAAAACGTCCCTCAAGTAATTTCTCATTATGATGTCTCACAAACCACTGACCTCATTCACCTTAGTGTTAAGCAGCTGCGTATCGTTGTCAAGGTACAAAGAGGTGCAGCTTGCCTTGAAAGGGATTTTTTTTTTCTTAAAGAGTTTAAGAAAGAAAAAAAATCGCTCATAAATTGTTTATATCCAGTAAAACAAAGTTGGATGACATTTTCTGTGGCTGATTACAACAGTTAAATAGAACAAATCTGGGAAGGGAGGAGCGCTGCGTAAAAAACACTGTGTGGCTTCTGGAGATTTTATATTCTTACTGTACGCGCGGAAAGAGCTTAATCTAAGGAAGATTCTCAATCAGACAAGGGATCGTATCAAACTCCACTTAACTGTGTGACCTTGGATAAGTCACCGAACCCGACTGCGCATTTGTTTATTTATGTGCCAGTTGGGGAATGAGATATGCTTCGTGAGACTTCTGCCAGGATTATGTGAGACATTGTGTGAAATCTCTTTTGTACGTAAGAGCTCATTAAACGTTAGTTGCAGCTACTGCTCCTTCCCAGAATGGCCGTTCGTTACTCCCAAATTCCGGAAACTGTTTTCGACAGTTTAACACCCGGCTGTAAAAGGATGAGAAGAAACAACACTTCTATACCCAGGCTCACTTATTTGCTAGAAAACGCTTTAAACTTTCGATAGGCAAAATCCACTTAACTGGTGGCGGGACCCGCTTTGAAAGCACCCAAACCCAGTTCTCTCCCCAGTGGATTGTGGGAAGTGTAGTCCCGAGCTCCAGGTGCTTGAGTACAGAAAAGCGGGGAGTAAACTACAACTCCCAGAAGGGAAAGGAACGGGACTGTTTCCCAGTCGGGCGGTAGCGCTGTGGGAGGGAATTGGCAGTCTCGCTGCCTACGTGGGAGAGAAGGGAGGGTTGGGGGAAGTGTGGAAAAGCAGAACCAGAGCGGCTGCCGCCTGAGGCAGATTTGGTGGGAGAAGTAGAGGGGAGGAAACGGGTGGAGGGGTGAGGTGAGGAGGGCATCTGGGTCGCTGCTTCCGGGCGGCATAAAGTTCTTCGCGATGTGGCTGAAGCCCGAGGAAGTGCTCCTGAAAAATGCGCTGAAGCTGTGGCTGATGGAAAGGTCCAACGATTACTTCGTGCTGCAGCGGCGTCGGGGCTACCGGGAGGAAGGCGGCGGGGGGCTCACAGGTAAGCTTTGGCCATCCCCCTCACCCCCTCGCCTCTGGGCCGTGTTCGCTGGTACTTAAAAGGTGTTGAGGGACACAGTCGTCGCCGCCCGCCGCCCGATCCTAAACCCTGGGTGGGGGGGTACTGGGGTTCTTCTCCCGCCACCACCTTTCCTTCGCCCTCACTGAGTCCTGAGAACGCCTCCCTGGACCAGCAGTCGGTCTTTGGGTGGGACGGGGAAAGGGAGGAGGGGTTCCTTCTGAAGCCAAGGAAGAATCTGAGGTAAAGGAAGTGTTCTTTCTGAGGCAGAGTACCTGCCCTGTCGCTTTCCATGGGGGAGGGGGCTGGTAACGAGCGTTAGACGTGGGCAGGTCGCATCTAGTCTGGTGACCCGGGCCAGTTCGCAGTTGTGCACTTAACTTTTTTCACAAGCCTCCCAGCCCCTCCCCTGCCCCCCATCGGTAACCGCCACGCTGGGGGTGGGAGGTGTAATTGTGTGGGAGGAGGGATGATGAGGGAAAAGGGAGGAGCTCCAATCCTGTCTCGAGGAATCGGCATCAAATGAGAGGTTAGGGAGTCAGGGGGAGGGTCCGAGTGCGGGGGAGGGTGAGGGGTAGGTCTCAGAATTGCTGAACCCTCCGATTTATCATCTTTCACTTTGTCTCCAACTTTTCAATCCTTGGGATCCCCTCTCAAAGCAACCTTCGTAATTCATTTCTCTCTGGAGGAAAGAGAGAAATGCCCTTTCTTTCAAAACCAAGGTTGTAAGCAAACCAGTTAAACAAATGGAAGTTTCTCTTCCCGCCTAATCTATCCTGCCTTCACTTCTTTGATTTACAAATCAAGAACTCTGTCTGGGTCTAGTGTTTAAAACCTCCAAGGAATTTTGGTCTGAGACCTGTCGTCTTGGGCAGGGGCATGCAAACTTTTGGTCATTGGGAGACCAGAGCTCTTTATCGTGACAACTTCTAGTTTGGTATTGTGGGCTTGAAGTGATGAACCAGGCTTAATTCAGCAGCGAGATGGAACGGGAAGAGTGAAGAGTCCCAAAACCTTCATGTTAGTCCCATCCTAATCTCCTGTTGAATTACATTCGACAAATTCTTTCATTTATTCAATCTGAAGCGCCTACTATGTGCCACATGGAATGCTAGGGTACAAAGATAATTAACATTCAGTTCCCTGCCTTCGAAGTGCTCTTAATCTGGCAGAGGGTCGGGTTTGGGGGAAGTAACCAGCAAACCAGGCAAATTATAATTATAACCCGTTAACTACTAAACCAGGCAAATTGTAATTAGAACCAAATAACTGAAGGATTGGGTAAAGATTCATGGAGGAGGTGACATTGCTTTTTCTCTTCTGGTAAATGGTGTCTACCTCAGAGCTGAGAGGATAAAATGAAAGTTAACAGGAGCCAAATTAATGTGTTTTGTTAAGATGGTGATGAACATGTGCTGTTATTTCCTTTTTTTCCCAAGACCCCAGCAGTGTGGAGAGAATTTTGAGGTTCTATGGGACATTTAAAAAAAAATCTTGCATGACCTATTCATCCTATCCAGCGTCTGAAAAAGCTCTCTTGAAAATACGGCAACAAAAATTGCCTGATTAAACTTCACATTTTGTCGTTTTCTCATTCTCAAAAATTACCAGTGTTATTTTGCAGAGGAGTCTTTCCATTTATTAGATGTATATGTTTACCAGATTAAAACTTGAGAATCAATGGTCATAATTACCCAGTGACAATTCACCCACTTGAGTCCGTTGAGAACAGATCGGAATATATTTAAAACAGATTTTCCAGCCCAGTGTTACAGCGCAATATTTTGGTTCCCCATAATCTTACTTTACCAGAATTTTTCTGGTACTCCTGGCCTCATCTACCAAAGAAGTGTATTTCACTTTGTTACAACTACTGTGTTCCTGAAAATTAATAAGTAAATCAGCTTTTTGAGAATCAAATCACTGTTTTGTAGTAGTAAATGTTTTTTTACTTGTTGCAAATTTTCTTTATATAATCACTCCTTGCTTTCTGTGTTTGGTTTTTCATTTGACATAGTTTTTTTTTTTTTTTTTTTTTCACGCGGCTTGTGGGATCTTAGTTCCCCGACCAGGGGTTGAACCTGGGCCCTCGGCAGTGAGAGCTCGGGAGTTGTAACCACTGGACCTCGAGGGGATTCCTTTGACATGCTTTCTTAGAGCATGGATCAGTTGCACCAGTTTCTTATCTCTATCCTACCCACTCCCATTTACTCTAGCCCCATCTCTTTAGAATAAGAGAGTGTTTATCTGAAGAAATAAACCAAGATTTCTTTTTATAAAAAATAAATTTATTTATTTTTGGCTGCGTTGGGTCTTCGTTGCTGCGCGTGGGCTTTCTCTAGTTGCGGCGAGCGGGGGGCTACTCTTCCTTGTGGTGCGTGGACTTCTCATTGCAGTGGCTTCTCGTTGCGGAGCACCAGCTCTAGGTGCGCGGGCTTCGGTAGTTGTAGCAGGCGGGATCAGTAGTCATTGCTCGCAGGCTCCAGAGCACAGGCTCAGTAGTTGTGGCGCACGGGCTTTGTTGCTCCGTGGCATGTGGGATCTTCCCGGACCAGGGCTCGAACCCGTGTCTCCTGCATTGGCAGGCGGACTCTTAACCACTGCGCCACCAGGGAAGCCCTAAACTAAGATTTCTGCCACACATGTATGTTGAGAACAGCCACAGCCCCATTTTTGTGGTCAGTTCGTATCTCTGCATGTTTGCTTTATCTGTTGTATTGTCAAGATGCTTGAAATTACCACATGAGAGCTACCACTATATTTCGTGTAAATTAAACAAAATAGATCAGAATGGAGCAAAGAGGTGTTTTTAAGGTTCGTTTGGTTCTTTGTAGTCTAGAGCAAAAGTGTGCTGATTTTCATGGCTGCTCGATTACTGTATTCTTACTTAAAATCGTGAAGCCAAAAGCTTTGATGTGCTTTACCACAAATCCACATTTGGATTAGCTCTCACAGGAGTTTGACTGTGTGCCAGCATAAGCTTGCCTTTGTCCATTTTGTTTGCTAAAATCCAATGTTATGTGCTCCCCCTTTAAGATATTCGTTTATATATTTTTTAATGAAGAAAAGATAATGACCATCTAGAAATGTTAATAGTTGTACTTTCTTTAAGATTTCATTTCTTGGCCATGTGATAATTGGCAATAAGCACCAGCAATGTAATGACTTTAGCTGTGGATTTGGTGAAGTTAGTTGACTCTTTTTTTTTCTTTCATTCTAATAATGGAATTGTAGCAACAGAGAACGCTAGGATGGTTTTAGCAAGAGACTAATTTGGAAGTTAGAGTTCTTAAATCCTTTTCTAAATTTCTGAAACACTTCTAGTGGATATCTGGTAGATTACTTACCATTTGCCTAACTGTATCTTACTTAATTGTCCTGGTTCACAGCAGGGTGGAATATCTTGTGAAAATTTTTGTTATACATAAGATTATTTTTCAGATAAAGTGATCTGTACTTTATTACTTCTCATTTAGAGAAGTAATTCACCCTTCTGTAACTGTATTTTTGCAGTTACCTTGCATTATTCCTTGTTCCTCCTGTCTGATAAGTGCGATGACTTTTCTCTGGCACCTAAATTTAGCACCTGGCTTTATGTAATTAAAAATAATTTATGCATATTTGGCTTATTAAGCACAAATGAACAATTTGCTCTGCTTGGCAGATGGAAGCTACTACATGAGTGAAATTATGGGGCTACATTCTATTAAGTATTCTAGTGTATGGGACTTAGGAAGGTCTGCCAATTAGGAAGCTTTAATTTAGATAGTTTGTTGAGAGTATTTTGCTCTTGAATCTTCCATATCTGAACAGTGTAAGCAGGTTCTTGTGTGTTGGATTGACAGCCTACCTCGGTAGGCCTCTTTTTTTGTGATGTAGAACAAGACTAAGAAATAAAACATGAAAATGGAGGATGTTTCCTTATCTCTTCTTTCATCTTGGCATCATTACTTTGAAATTAAACCATCTGTAAAAACTAGAACATGGTAATGTTTGAAATGAGCTTTCCATTTCAAAATGTTTTATGATATTTATATAAACTTAATAAATCACTATGTGAGTTATCATAATTAAACACATACATAAAAAACAATAAGGTAGCCTTTTTAAAAAGTTGTTAATGACCATCCCTCAAAAATACAAGGCTTTTCTCTCCTTTTTCCCTACCCCGAGCTCAAGGACCAAACTCTGAAAATGTTCTCAGTTTTCTTTGGCAAAATATCCCTGCATTCCATGCTCACAAAGGAACCATCTGGTAAAATTTTGGCCTCCCAGGTACCTCATTACTGGGACCAGGGTGCACAAATGGTGGCCTTGACATTTCATTTTACATAAGGAAAGATCAACCCTCCCCCCCCCACACATACACTGTAAATTAGTAAATATAATTTGGCTTATTAAAGAGAAAATCCCATAGGGCAACCCCTAGGGAGGTAAATCACACTGTATGCTCCGCTCCTTTTTTCCCTCCCTGGAACCTGGATCCCTGTGAAATCAAGCAAACAATTGCCTTTAAAGATTTCCTAGAATGATAAAGGACAGCTTTGTAGGAGGTTTTGAGATATGAAGGATGGTCAGTGTCACCAATTTTTCTAGGTAGTAATGGAAGGATTATTATTTTTTTTTGGTAGGGATACATCTATATTATTATCTGTCTAAAACATTAATTATGCTTACAACTGAATTTTTTAACATCTTTATTGGAGTATAATTGCTTTACAATGTTGTATTAGTTTCCGCTGTACAACAAAGTGAATCAGTTATAGGTATACATATATCCCCATATCCCCTCCCTCTTGCGTCTCCCTCCCACCCTCCCTATCCCACCCCTCTGGTGGTCACAAAGCACCGAGTTGATCTCCCTGTGCTATGTGGCTGCTTCCCACTAGCTATCTGTTTTACATTTGGTAGTGTATATATGTCCATGCCACTCTCTCACTTCGTCCCAGCTCACCCTTCCCCCTCCCGTGTCCTCAAGTCCATTCTCTAGTAGGTCTGCGTCTTTATTCCTGTCCTGCCCCTAGGTTCTTCATGACCATTTCTTTTTTAGATTCCATATATATGTGTTAGCATATGATATTTGTTTTTCTCTTTCTGACTTATTTCACTCTGTATGACAGACTCTAGGTCCATCCACCTCACTACAAACAACTCAATTTCGTTTCTTTTTATGGCTGAGTAATATTCCATTGTATATATGTGCCACAACTTCTTTATCTATTCATCTGTTGATGGACACTTAGGTTGCTTCCATGTCCTGGCTATTGTAAATAGAGCTGCAATGAACATTTTGGTACATGACTCTTTTTGAATGATAGTTTTCTCAGGGTATATGCCCAGTAGTGGGATTGCTGGGTCATATGGTAGTTCTATTTTAGTCTTTTAAGGAACCTCCATACTGTTCTCCATAGTGGCAGTACCAATTTACATTCCCACCAACAGTGTAAGAGGGTTCCCTTTTCTCCACACCCTCTCCAGCATTTATTGTTTGTAGATTTTTTATGATGGCCATTCTGACTGGTGTGAGGTGATACCTCATTGTAGTTTTGATTTGCATTTCTCTAATGATTAGTGATGTTGAGCATCCTTTCATGTGTTTGTTGGCAATCTGTATATCTTCTTCGGAGAAATGTCTATTTAGGTCTTCTGCCCATTTTTGGATTGGGTTGTTTGTTTTTTTGATATTGAACTGCATGAGCTGCTTGTATATTTTGGAGATTAATCCTTTGTCAGTTGCTTCGTTTGGAAATATTTTCTCCCATTCTGAGGGTTGTCTTTTGGTCTTGTTTATGGTTTCCTTTTGCTGTGCAAAAGCTTTTAAGTTTCATTAGGTCCCATTTGTTTATTTTTATTTCCGTTTCTCTAGGAGGTGGGTCAAAAAGGATCTTGCTGTGATTTATGTCATAGAGTGTTCTGCCTATGTTTTTCTCTAAGAGTTTTATAGTGTCTGGCCTTACATTTAGGTCTTTAATCCATTTTGAGTTTATTTTTGTGTATGGTGTTAGGGAGTGTTCTAATTTCATTCTTTTACATGTAGCTGTCCAGTTTTCCCAGCACCACTTATTGAAGAGGCTGTCTTTTCTCCATTGTATATTTTTGCCTTCTTTATCAAAGGTAAGGTGACCATATGTGTGTGGGTTTATCTCTGGGCTTCCTATCCTGTTCCATTGGAAGGATTGTTGACTGCATACCTGTAAGCTTTGGGCCTTTCTTCAGATACCTGGTAATACACTGCTCTCTCTCCCTTTCCCTTCCCCTGCTTGCTGCTGGGGTCTTTCCTCCCTTAAGCATAGGCTGGAAAACACCACTCCAGTTTACCTTAGGGTCCTGAATCCTCAATCCTCAAGAGTTACGTTAAAGTAATAATGATGTAGATTGTATGCAATTAGGTTGGTTTCTTTTCTTTCTTTTCTTTTCTTTTTGTTAAGATATTGGAGATTTATAATGTAAGTAGGAAATTAATATTTGCTGTCAAGTAGATGTTGTTCTAATGAAGAGAATCAAGACTTAAAAGTGTTGATACTGACCATCCTTCATTTTTCAAAACCTACAGAGTTGTTCTTTATTATATCATTCAAAGAGATCTTTAAAGGTAATTTTTTACTTGATTTCACCTGTATCAAAATGTCCCAGGGAGGGAACTGAGCACAGTGTGATTTGCCCTCCCCAGGGGTTACCCTATGAGATTTTTTTAAAATAAGTCAACTACAAGCTAAAATCCACAAATGCTTGAATACACCACCTAGTCCAGTGATTCCACTTACCCCATTCACCCTGCTTCCTTTATCTTCCCTGTTTCTTTAATATTTTTATGTGTCTATTCAGTTGTAATTGTTTTATAAAGGCTTTGTTTTGTCATTTGTAAAATGGGAACAAAACTTATTTTCCCTATCTCATGGCATTGTTATGTGAGTCAAATGAGTTTTGAAACCTTCGAGCAACTATATAAACATTTGAAGTTCATTTATCTATTAATGAAGGTACGAGATGTTAAGTGCCATTTTCTTTACCCGAAGACCAAATGAGGATCTATATTTGTACCATTTTCCCTAGTAATTACTTTTCCCATGTTGTATATAGAAATTGATTTGGAGTAGTAACATTGAGTATATACAATATGCAGTGATATCACTACAAAATCAAAACACTGATAGTTAATCACTCAAGAATTTTGATATGATAATGACTATGCATCTATGATTTTTTTGGTGGTTTTTTGGCCGCATGGCTTCTGGGATCTTAGTTCCCCAACCAGGGATTGAACCCGGGCCCTCGGCGGTGAGAGCGCAGAGTAATAACCACTGGACCACTAGGGAATTCCTGCATCTATGGTTTTTAATCAAAATAATATACAGCAATTAGAATAAAATAGCAGGACAGAATTTCTTTTTGAGCTACAATTTCCCCAAACCCAGAAGTTCTCAAACAGTGCTTCTGTAGATACAAGTATAAGCATCACTTGTCTTAGTGGTATTGAAGAGTATGTATAACTTTAGTTATCTTAGTTACAGTTTTCAAAACATAATACTTGAAGAAGAAATAATGATTCAGCTGGTGAGAGCCCGTGTTTCTGGTGGACAGTTGTGGAAGGAGTATAGATGTAAAGTAAGCTAAAAATTAATAAAATAAAGGGCACTATAAAGTTTACCATGTTGCTGTACAGCTATGACATGGATTTTATATTACCTTGATGTTAGAAAATCTGCCCAGTTTTTCACCTTTTGCTGCTGCCATATGAGCACAACAGGTAAGAGTAAATCCTAAATGTGATGTTACAAGATACATTCATTCAACAGATAATTACCTAGTGTCTTCTAAAAATCAAGCACTGTTTTAGGTGCTAGAGATAACAGCAGTGAGCAGAGCAAAATCCCCATTCTCATGGGGCTAACATTTTAGTTGAGGGAGGCAAATAAACAAATAATATATGGCTGGTGGCAGTAAAGGGTATGAAGAAAAATAAAGTAAGGTATAGTAATAGAGAGGGGAGGGGATTGGTATTTTAGATAAATTTGGTGTAGGAACACTTCTTTAAGTAACCTATGCGCAGCGACCAGAGGGACTAGAGTATATGAGCCAAGCAGGTTTTTGGGAGCAGAGTGAATATACATAATTCTGTCTGGGAATTTCACTGTGAAGGGAAGCAGAGAAATGGGTAGTAGCTGGCTACTGTCCTGGGTGTTGGGTATACAGTGATGAATAAAGCAGAAATAGTTTCTACCCCCACAGACTTTATAATCTGGTGGGACAGACAACTAATAAACAAGTAAGCAAGCAAAAAACGTAATTATTGAGGTAGTCAGTAATAACATCAGCCTGGTTTGAGTGGCTTATAAATAGTCATGCATGAGGAGTATTTGAAACTCCCAAAGCAATTTTCCAGGACCAGATCTGGTGTAAAGTACGCTTATCTAATGGCCTGTTAAATGATACAAAGATTTCCTAAAAGCAGTGATTAATAACAATAGGTGGTATTCTGGTGGCAGAATCCCAGTGTGACATCTGTGGAGCAACTTGCCAAAAGCCAGTTTGGATTGTTTTTTAAAATTAAATCAGCCATCTCTCAGCACCAACAATATCTGGGCTGTGGTTTGGTAGAGAGAACTGGGGAGGACATTCTAAGTGGGAGGAATAATATGGTAGTGAAAAAGCAAAAGATGGCAGTTGTTGGGGACACAGCAAGTACTCCAGATCCATTTATTTGTGGTTGAAAATATGAGACTCAAGATATAGTGCCCTTAGCAACCAGAAAGGTTGTTGAAGAGCAATGTCCTCATCTATAGAAGAGGAAAACCCGGAAAACCAGAGAGAGAATATCAAAGGGACCTGAGAATTAAACCTTTGTTGTTTTTTGTCTCCACTGCCATTTCAATTACCGCCTAGGTGGTCTTGTTTTTTCCTCTCTCACTCCAGTATAAAAAAGTGAAGTTTTAATCATTAGTTCTCCTCTTGTTTTAAAGTAACCAAAATCATGGGGCCAGCTTTAGTTCTTCTAAATAATGATTTTAAAGCACTGTACCATGTATGAGTTTTCATTTGCTGCCACACTTACTTTTTGCTTTGCACCTGGGAATTCAGATGTTGTATTTTTAAAAATTTTCTGAGGGCTACTCATTTTGTACAGTGATGCATAAGTCTTGAAGTGTATTAAGGTGCTGTAAATAAAGATGGTAACAATTCTCATATTTCTCTATGTTTTAATCTTTAGAAGTATAGCTGGATTCGATTAATAATTCATGTATGCTTTTTTATCCCCATGACACTGTAATCTGCCATTTATGTCATCAGTTACTTACCTTTAAAAAATTCTAAATCCTTTAATGAAACAAAAATTTCAGTTAGGGAAGGAAAGGAGAGCTTAGGTATATCTAGTTTTCAAGTAAATGTCTTTAAAAAAATGAAGGGAGAGGGAAAACAGGACAAAAGAGTTATTTTTATTAACAGTTTTCCAAAGCTCTTAGTGTAAAGTTGGCAGCTTTCAAAATGTCATCTGTGGCTCTTGGATAGTTGTAAAATAAGCATGCACAGTCTTGTTTTAAGGACTTAGAACTGGCAGCAAAAGCAGTAGAAACAGGAAAACCTACAACCTCTACTGAGAACACTACTTTCTCCTATTTGAATGTATTTCCTACTAAGAGTGCTGTCATTTTACTAATTAGTTTGTTCATCAACTTTTAATGAACTTGAGATTATAAAAAATTCAGTAAAGGTGTACTTGTTAGACTTTGTAAACACGGCAACTTAAGGCAAGATACAGAATCCACTATAAAGTTCCAGTAATCATTTCTATGGCCCCAAATTATAATCTAACATTTTACTTAGAATGGAAATTAAATCTTGTTTGTATTAGGAAGTTCATTTTAATGACTTCTGTAGCTCGAGCAGTGTTGCCTTACACAGTGTCCTCAATCTACTTTACAAGCAGAAAGAGCCACTTGTCAAATGAAAGTGTACTAAACTAGCACATTGATAATGAGTACCATCTTCAAGCTTTGGCTCTTTTATAGTGGACCTTCCTCCAACACTCAGCTCTTGGTCCTACTTGTTCATCATTATCATTAACCTAATATAAAAAAGAAATGTTTATCAAATTTGCAGGTGTCTGAAAATGGAAAGGGACAGTTAATACCATAGATCAGTTTTCTCAACACTGGCCGTAGATTCAACTGAGAACCTTTTAAACAAACTAAATGACACTGGAATATTTATGGGTAAAATGATATGATATCTGGGATTTACTTTAAAATACTCTAGGAGGGATTAATGATAGAAGATTGGCAAAATGTTGATAATTATTGAAGTTATGTGATGGGCACATAGAAGTTTTAGTTTATTATTCTATTTTTGAAAATTTTTATAATACAAAGTTAAGGAAAAAAACAGAATACCCGGGCCCTGTCCCAGATGAATTAAATTAGAATCTCCAGGCTTTAGTAATTTTAAAAGTCGAGCTTGAGGAGTTTTTAAAAGTCCTCCAAATGATTCATATTTGCAGTTAGGGTTGAGAATCACTATCATAGAAGGTAAAATCAAGATTCAGATAGAACTGGACAAGTTAGAATGCTCAGTTAAAATCAGTGAGCTAAAATTTATCATAGGTAAATGTAAACTGCATTTAGGTTTTTTAAAAAATCAGCTGTACAGGACAGAGAATACCTGGGTTGGTGCTTATGTTTGTGAAGAAGATCACAGTGGATTAGTTGATCACAAGCTTAGTATGATAATAATATGACATAAGGACTGAAAAAGCTGGTATGATCTTTGACGGCATTAATAGAACCATGTAGCCCACAATATAAGAAGCCTGCATTTGTTCAGATCTTACCTGGTATTCAGGTTTGAGTGACACATTTCATAAGAGACTTTGACAAATAGGTATGTTAAGAGAATGATAGAAGAAATAATAAGAGTCCCAGACAATCTCATGCAACAAACTGGTGAAAGAACTAGGTATATTTTAAGGTAGGCGAGGAGAAGAATAAGCAAGGGGAGACAAGGTAACTATAATAATACTTGAAGACCCATCATATTGAAGAGAGCATATGTTTTGTATTACCCCAAAGTTGCAAGGAAGTATTGAATAGCATTTTATTTATCCTAAGAAAGACCTTCCTTTTTCTTTTTTTTTTAAGTGTATAAAGAAATACCTTCATTTTTCTATCTAAAGGGTTAAAAAATGTTCATTGTAAAAATTTCAGAAAATATGTGTACATGTAAAAAAGAAAATAATGATCACCCATCATCCTGCTGCCTGGAGATAACCACTGTAACCAGGATTGGCTACCTAATGTGTGTGGCCCAGTGCAAAATGAAAATGCAGGGCTCTTTGTTCAAAAATTTAGAATTTTAAGATGGGTGACAGTAGCGTATTAAAGCAAGCACAGGGCCCTTCTGAGCATGAGGCCTTAATGGACAGGCCACAAGCTCATAAAGCCAGCCCTGATTATAACATCTGGATATATACAGTTCACCCTTGAGCAACATGGGGTTTGAACTGTGCAGGTCCACTTACATGTGGGGTTTTTTTCTCCAATAAATACAACAGTACTACATGATACGCGGTTGGTTGAACCCGAGGATGTAGAACCGCAGATAAGGAGGGCCGACTATGAAGTTATATGCAGATTTTTGACTGTGTGGCGGTTACCTCCCCTAACCCCTGTGTTGTTCAAGGGTCAACCATAAAATATTTTAGAAATAACTTTCTAATTAGTAGAAATTCCCACCAATGCAATAGGCTGCCTTGGGAGAACTCTGGAGTTTACAGGAAAAAGCCAGGCTTTCTATCAGAGATACCATAGAACAGACGAATGTATGGGTAGATGGACTACATGACATGCTAGGGTGTTTTTCATCTCTGACATCAGTGATGCTCTATCTCTATCCATCCAAATAACTGGTTCATGAACAATAATCATTACCTGTAAATTGCCTATTTTTTAAAATCACAGAACCTTGCTTTTTTTGTTATCTTGCTGTGTCATTTAATGAAGTATTTCACATCACTTATGGTGATGAGTTTCCTTAAGAAGTTTGTTGCTACTTATATGTCAGGATGCTACCAAAACCACATAGACCTTTAATAGGGTCTAGAACATTGATACCTTACTCAGTTATAGACATTCAAAGAATGATTTGAATTTCTTGATATTTTTAAATCTCTTGTTCTGTCATGCAGCTGAGAGACCGTATCTATTCTGTTCCCAATTTAATATTGCTATAGAACTTCCCATATGTAGGCTGATTCATGACCTTGGATACTCAGGCTGTCAGATGATAAACCTCTGTGTGTATGGAAAGGCAACCCAAAGTTGTCTGCTTGTTTTCTTGTACTTTTAGAACCCAGACACTGGCACATATTAATTCCTAAATGACTTGCAGGGGCTTGATGATGATTATAGCTTAATGCGCTGGAAGACTTCCCCAAGTGACTAGAAATGTATTCTAGCACTAGCTTCCAAATTATTTGTTGCATGGTTTTACACTAACTGCCTGATTTAAAGCACTTACAAAAACCGAACAATTTCCTTTCTACGTAGTGTAAAGCACTTATAATCTTGCAAACATTTCTGTTGCAAAAAAATGACCTTTCCTGCCAGTGGTTTTGACCACTTTGTCTGTCCCCAGTCTCAAACTTTCTATCAAAGAGCCAATTGTTATTGTTACTCAGGAATGATTATCTGTGGCCTCTCCTTTCCTTTCTACCTCCTCACACATCCACACTCCCACTGTTAACTTTCAGCTGAGCCAAACTTTTCTTTACCTCTTTGTTCTTTTTCCCATTCTTCTAATACTGCTTTTTCTAGGATATATAAAGAAGAAAATAGAATTTGAGCTACTTTTATTTAAAATGTGGTAAAGATGAAATAAATGATTTTTCTCGCAAATTTGAAAAAAATTTTTTGAAAGCTTTTTTAGATCTTAAATTCTTGGAAGCCAAATCCGGCAGCTTTAACAGTGCCGTGTTTAATGAATGCTTTTATTTGAACCCCTTTATTTTGACAGTTTTGTCAAGGTATTGCATGTTTATTTATATAAACAGACATTCATACACTTGATTTCATTTTTTCAACCTGAAGATGGTTACCTCTTTTGGTTGTTTTTTACTACCACTCTTTTATCTATTTTAGTATTTTCACTTTCCCATCTTCAAACTGAGAACATCCTCCTTTTTTCCATTTCCCGAATAATTTCAATTACATTGCTCTGAAGAAGCCAGCTGCATATGTTTAGCTCCCATGTTTATTTCTTTTTTTTTAAAGACTTAAAAAAAATTATTTATTTATTTATTTATTGGCTGTGTTGGGTCCTCCTAGTTTCTGTGCGAGGGCTTTCTCTAGTTGCGGCGAGCGGGGGCCACTCTTCATCGCGGTGTGTGGGCCTCTCACTGTCGCGGTCTCTCTTGTTGCGGAGCACAGGCTCCAGACGCGCAGACTCAGTAGTTGTGGCTCACGGGCCTAGTTGCTCCGCGGCATGTGGGATCTTCCCAGACCAGGGCTTGAACCCGTGTCTCCTGCATTGGCAGGCAGATTTTCAACCACTGCGCCATCAGGGAAGCCCCCACGTTTATTTCTTTATCTTTCACCAACTTCCACTTTTCTTACCTTATCCTTGATCTCTTAGCCAGATCTCCAATTTCTTACACTTTTTCACTCTGAAAGTGATAGATTTTGCCTTTTATCTTCAAGCACCTCAGTAATTCCCTCATTATTAGTTGATATATAATCACTTCCTCTGTCTCTTCTCTTCATTCCCATTCTCTCTTCCCTGGTACTGTCTCTTTCATAATATTTGTTTGGATGTTCATATTTCTTTTTCTTAGTCTTCAATTCATATTCTAGCTTTTTCATATCAGATAATTTCTTTTTTTATGCAAACTTTACTTATTTATTATGTTTGCCTGCGTCGTCTTAGTTGCGGCATGCGGGCTCTTCCTTGCGGTGCATGGGCGTCTCTCTAGTTGTGGCGTGCAGGCTCCAGAGCGCGTGGGCTCTAGTTTGTGGCAGGCAGGCTCTCAGTAGTTGTGGCACGTGGGCTTAGTTGCCCCATGGTATGTGGGATCTTACAGCGACCAGGGAATCGAACCAGCGTCCTCTGAATTGCAAGACGGATTCTTAACCACTGGACCACCAGGGAAGTCCAGATAATTTCTTCTTTCTATAAGCTGCACGTGTTGTGATTGCCAAAATCTTTCTTGATACTTGGCCCCCACTATCAAAACCCTCTGTAAGATTGCTAATTAATGTTATGCTGCATTTGTGACCCCTATTTTTACTTTTTACCAATTCCTACATCTACTTTCCCACCCTTTTTTTTCAGCTGAGCCAAATTTCTCTTTATTTCTTTGCTCTATCTCCTACTCTTCTAATTTACCTCCTTCTATGCTTATAATAACTTCCTACCTCACATCTGCCAACCTACCTATCTTCTCATTCAAAGCTTGCTTGAAGTCTTAACTCCTTTTAAGTGGGTAAAGATAGGAAAATAGCCAAAGGCCTGTTTTATAATTGATTTATTTTTTCTAAGTCTATATGCTAAATAAAAGAGGAATGCCTCATAAAGTAAAACAAACACTCAACCAATCAAAGCTTCCAGAAAAGGAAGGTAAATTTATGTACTTCAGCCATCTCACTGATACAGTTAAGTCAACAAATTTTGCTCCTGTTGTGTCCAGCAATATGTTGAAAGGTAGGGATACAAACCCAGAGGTAGAAGACATGGTTATTGTCCCCAGAGAACTAATAATCTAGATAAGGAGGTAAGATAAATACACATGAAGCACTTAGAAAGTAGTTGTAATAACTAGCCTAATAATCAGAATTCTAGGTTGTGTCATATAGACTTTAAGTGCCATAAGTAATCAGACAAAAGGGAAGGCATAATTGCTTGGGGTTGCCAGTGAGGATTTCATAGGGGAATTGGGTCTTGAAGAAAATGTAGAATTTGGATTAGCCAGACTGGGCTACAAGACTTGCGTTAGCATTTCTAGGTTAAAAAGAGACTTGCTTAGCAAAGACCTTAAGGGAGAAATTAGTTGTTTAAGAAAACAGCAAACTTTATTCTAGGGAGGAGTAGGAAATATCAGATAATTAAATTGAAAAAGCTAAATGATCAAAGCCTTGAATTCCAAATTGAGAAATTAAATGTTAAAAAGAAATACTCCTTACCTAAGCATTTTAATTAATCAAGGTTTTTTATCTTGTTTAAATATCCATTGTTTTCTTATAATAGTATTAGCTAACACTGAGTCTTTTGCTATGTGCTAAGCATTGTGCTAAGTGTTTTATGTGTAATAATAACTCATTTCATCTTTACAACAACCTTTTGTGGTGGGCTCCATTTTTACCCCCTTATTTTACAAATGAGGATGAAGAAAACGTAAATACAACTGGCTCAAGCTGACACAAGTAAGTACCAGAGCCAGGATTCAAACCTAGGTAATCTCTGGTACCAGAATCTACATTCTTTTGTTTTGTTTTGTTTTTTGCGGTACACGGGCCTCTCACTGTTGTGGCCTCTCCCGTTGCGGAGCACAGGCTCCAGACGCGCAGGCCCAGTGGCCATGGCTCACGGGCCCAGCCGCTCCGCGGCATGTGGGACCGGGGCACGAACCCGTGTCCCCTGCATTGGCAGGCAGACTCTCAACCACTGCGCCACCAGGGAAGCCCCAGAATCTACATTCTTATCTGCTCTATACACAACCTTGTAAAGGAGGTAAATAAGTGCTGCAAATATATCATGAGGTTTAGACAACTGAACCTGACTTATTCTTTTATTGAAAGATAATATTTTCAAGAACTACTGACATTGGAGCAGCGTAATCTCTTCATTCTGAGTATATTTTTTCTTTAAGAAAAATCTCTATAAGGAAGCTTTGGGCTAGAAATTAAAAGAAAAAAACATTGGTTGTTAGTCATATGAAGCGATATTGATTTTATCTCTTGTAAAATCCTTGTTTCAACAGTCTCTTTATTACAATAGGGCTTCTGGTTGGGACTCTGGATTCAGTCTTAGACTCCACTGCTAAAGTAGCTCCATTTCGCATCCTACATCAGACACCAGATTCTCAAGTTTACCTGTCAATTGCTTGTGGTGAGTATGATTTTTAAAACATGGAATTCAAACAAATAAGGATCTTAAGAAATTGAATATTTAAATTTACTTATACTTCCCAGTTGTTTTTTTTAAATTGATTTTTATTGAAGTATAGTTGATTTACAAATAGAGTCACAGATGTAGAAAACAAACGTATGGTTACCAAGGGGGAAACGGGGGGGGGGTGAGGGATAAATTGGGAGATTGGGATTGACATATATACACCACTATATATAAAATAGATAACTAATAAGAACCTGCTGTATAGCACAGGGAACTCTACTGAATACTCTATAATGACTTATATGGGAATAGAATCTCCCCAGTTGTTTTGATTTAGAAACGAGTTAAATGTGCAGCTCTATTTGAGAGACTAGAAAGATATCTATTTATTTAAGAAGGATTATAAATTATTTTTTAAAAATCCATTAACGTGAGGGACCTAAAGCATGTGTTCCAGCAGTGCTGATTCAGAGTAAATTTTGCTTAGTGCTACTGCTGTATGACTCCTTTCTTCAACTTATTGGGTTGGCCAAAAAGTTCATTTGGGTTTTCCATACCATCTTATGGAAAAACCCAAATGAACTTTTTGGCTAACCCAGTACCTCTCCTGCTTAACCCAACTGCTAGGAAGATGAGAACCTCCCCCATGAAGTACTTTGTTTCATCTCTAATAACTCAGATGAGGAGAATCAAGTTCAAAACTTAAAGGTTGATCCCTAAGAAAATTTAAGCCTAAAAATCTGAACCTTTTTTAGTTACACACCGACTTTCTCGCAAAAGGCACCATATCCTTGAAATATGAAGGGATATCTTACACATAATGCTACATATTCATCTATGCTGGGGTGGTTCAGATGCTTCCACATATATATTTTGTAGTAGAAAAGGAATTAGGATGGTTCTTCCTAACAAAGAAACTCAAAATTAAAAAAAATACAGTGACAGTTTACTTCTTTTATGATGCCATTACAATGTTGGTCTAAATTAGAATCCGAGATTTGTGGCTTTTTTAATGTTGAAAGGCTGCCTTTTTCTCATTCTTTCTCCCTTCTCCCCCCTCTTCTTTTAAGTATACATACTTTTTTAAAAACTAAAAGCCTGTCAATTTCTGGACAGTTCATATGTGTAAACATACAGCATACAATTAATTTTTTTAAATGTGTGGCTTGTTTTGTGCATCTCCCTCTTAACTTCCTTTAGTGTTTCTGGTGAGTGTTTTCTCCTGGCTCTTTTAAATTGAATGCTGTTTAAACTAAATGCAGAAGATATTACACCTGCTGACATCATGAGATGTCTATAACCTCAACTCTAAATCTCGTTGGTAGAAATTATTTAGAAAAAATTATCATTTTTACTTAAAAAAATGGATGATAATACAACTTATTCCCCCAAATTAACCTGATACAGAAATATAGTAGTTACCTACTAATGAAGCTTCTTTATACCTAAAGGACCAAAATAAAGGCCTTAAAATTTCCCCATGGCTTTTATTTGTTGTTCATTAAAGAAAGATATTACACATGGTATGATGACTTGAGAAACATGAATACAATTCTGACTGAACTGTAGGAAATAGGCGATTTTGCAGTGTCAAATTTTTTAATGTATCACTCTTCCATATATTATAAAACGTACTTAGAAGTCAGGATATTTCTTTTGAATGAGATTTGTATAATCTGCAGTGCTAGAGAGATCTTAAAGGTATGTGGGTTATAGGGGGAAATTGATAGATATTGAAATGTTCTTCAAGCCAAAGCAACCCAGAGCTAAGTGTAGTATTTAGTCTGACCCTCAATAAACCACCTAACACTGATGCAGGAGGTCACAAGGATTTAACCTTGCTACAGGATTTCTAACCTCTTTCATAAAATTTCTTTAAGTTGAATAGACCTTTTAATGAAGGAGTTGACTCTGAGCAAAGGCTTCATACTTTCTGAGAAAGAGTTGCCACAGTTGAAATCCACATTTACACAGTGTGCATAGGATTGTCATGTGCATGCTGTTTTCAGTCACACAGATAGGCACAGTACTGACTGTATTATTTGAAGGCCAAAGATTAAATTATGTTTATTTATATTTTGGTACTCTATATATTCTCTTAAAAGAACTGGTTACCGTAGGCACCAGTTACTGGCACCTTGTTTTCAGAATTTTATATCTTTTCTCATGAGTTGTATTTACTTTTCTCCACTTTCCTTAAATATTTTATTCTTTCTACTTATAGTGTTCCTACCCACATATAGTGATGAAATAGAGAATAAATGTAGTACCCCTATTCTTTTATGATGATCATTTTTGAAAATGAGCAAATATAATTTTATTTCTTTTAAAACTAAGCTTATAAATATCAAGAGCAGTTTTTTGTGTGTGAAGTTTTCTTTGAGTCTTTCATTCTCTTTTATTATGAATCAGGAGCCAACAGAGAAGAAATAACCAAACATTGGGAATGGTTAGAACAAAATATCATGAAGACCTTGTCTGTGTTTGATTCTAATGAAGATATTACTAATTTTGTACAAGGAAAGATAAGAGTAAGTGGCATGGATATATTTTGTAGATGGAATACTAAACTCTTTGACCCTCTTATTTGAGGATCGAAGCTGCATGGCAGGTCATTGTTTTACTGCCACCTTTCAGGATTGGCAGAAGCACATATATGAATATCAGAATCAGAACTAAAGACATTGTAAAGTTAGCAGTTAGTCTTTGGTGCCCTTGTGAGTGCTATTAGGGATATTTTCATTTCACAATCTTTTGCGTTTGCAGTTTGAATGAACCCTTCACTCAATCAAAATAATATTTAGCACCTCTATTTGTGGTAGCTCCTTGTGAGGCATTAGAAAAAGCCTAATTACAAAATTAAACAAAATCTGCTCACCTCTGTCCTAAGAGATGTGTGTGCACATGCGTGTGTGTGTGTGTGTGTGTGTGTGTGTGTGTACACACTTTTATTCAATGAATTGTTTAAATATGTGAGAGATATTTTTGTTGGTAGGTAATTACTAATTTTCAGAAAATATTTTGTCTCCTTTAGGGATTAATTGCTGAAGAGGGAAAACATTCTTTTGCAAAAGAAGATGACCCTGAGAAATTTCGAGAAGCCCTTTTGAAATTTGAAAAATGTTTTGGTTTACCAGAGCAGGAAAAGTTAGTGACCTATTACTCGTGCAGTTATTGGAAAGGACGGGTTCCTTGTCAGGGTTGGCTATATCTTAGCACCAACTTTCTGAGCTTCTATTCTTTTTTGTTGGGATCAGAAAGTAAGTGGTTTCTGTTGCTTACTATGACTTTGAACTTGCAGACTGACCTATCAACTCTGTGGTGGTGTTAGGTTGCATATAAAGTAATAGGATAGATATTAAGGGTAATTAAACTGTACATTAAAAAGTTCACTTCATCTAGGGAAAGAATACTTTTAAGACTGGTTGTTTAACATTAAGAACCATTAGAATTGTGTATAGAATGTCTTGCATATTGTGGGAGACAAATGAATATTAAATGATGATGGTGATCTAGCATGTGACTCCTTTCTTTCACTTGTTCTAAACTACCTACTTTCTTTAATCTATGTTTTAATACTTGTTTTAAACATACAATATACATATAGTAATCATAGTACCTAATGGCTCACAGTTACAAAGAAGAATCAAACAGTACTGTTCACAGCAGATGTATAGCTTTTACACCAATGGTTATATAATTGTGTAAATTGAAATATCAAATTTAATATCAGGTTTAAATATCAAATCAGAAAAAATTAAAAATTATTTAAAATTATATCTGTTCCTAGCATCAACAATTATTGTATGTTCATTGTTATGCTTCAAAATTTTAACTAATATCTTGAACTCTAAAATATTTTAGTTGTTCATAGCATTTTTCAAGTGGTTAACTATTGTTTTGAAAGACCTGATTGATAAATATGAATCAACATTGAGAAATTTAATCATATCTGTTTATAATTCTTATTTGCAGTAAAACTCATTATCTCCTGGGATGCGGTCTCAAAACTTGAAAAGACTTCAAATGTCATACTGACAGAGAGTATTCATGTGTGTTCCCAAGGAGAGAATCACTACTTTTCAATGTTTTTGCATATTAACAAAACATACCTTCTTATGGAACAGCTGGCAAACTATGCTATAAAAAGAATTTTTGATAAGGAAACATTTGATAATGACCCAATCCTTGATGATCCTCTACAAATTACTAAAAGGTATTCAAAGCTTAATTAATATTTACTTTTAAAGTATTGTTTGGCCAAAGAATGGTAGCATTGAATAGCATTAAAAGTTAACTGTTCTTAAAAAAATTTAATTGTTCTATGTTATATGATAGTTTTTCTTTGGAATAATCATAGATGTGTGGGTTTTTTTAGTTTATTCATGTGCATTTCACAAATAGTATCCTCTCCATTCCATTATGGTTTATCACAGGATATTGAATATAGTTCCCTGTGCTATACAGTAGGACCTTGTTGTTTATCCATCCTACATATAATAGTTGGCATCTGCTAATCCCAAACTCCCAATATTTCCATCTCCCACCATCCCCCCCGCCGCCAACAGCTTCATTTTTTATTAAAAGGGTAAGTTAGTAGAGTCAATGGAACATGCACTTCAGAATGAGAGTAGAGAAACCCTGGGACAAGTCATAATCTCTCAGGACCTCAGTTTTCTCAGCAGTCATTTGTACCTCAGAGAGCACTTGTGAAGAATGAGCAATATAACGTTTGAAAGCACTTTGTAAAATATAAAGCACTAGGTAAATGTTAATCATTATTAATGCCTGCATCAGAAGTATCTGTCTGGTAGCTGTTTGCCACTGTATTTGGTTTGCTGAAACGGACCAGAGCCATTTCATCCTGCTCAACACTCAGAACAGTTGACTGAAGTGAGCTGAGCATGCCAAAGGGGAGGGAGGGCAGAGAGGATCCAGAAATAGCTAGTGAGAACCACTTCTGGCAAGGAGGATGAGGGTATAGACTGCATGGGAAAGTGTAAATGAGACAAACCTAAGCTGCAGTCCTATGGATAGACCAGAACAAGTGACCTGGATGGTTGTGTGATTGCTACATAGCCCTAACTTGGGTACAGTTGTTCCTCTTGCCTATTCTTAAACCATTCCTAAAAGCTATATACATAAGGATTCCTTTGTGAGCCTTTCTGCTTTTCTGGAAATAGATCAGTGAGGTGAATTTTTTTTTTTTTTTTGCTATACGCGGGCCTCTCACTGTTGTGGCCTCTCCCGTTGCGGAGCACAGGCTCCGGACGCGCAGGCCCAGCAGCCATGGGTCACGGGCCCAGCCGCTCCGTGGCATGTGGGATCCTCCCGGACCGGGTCACAAATCCGTGTCCCCTGCATTGGCAGGCGGACTCTCAACCACTGCGCCACCAGGGAAGCCCTGTAGGTTGTTTTGATTGGCCACCATAAACAAACATTTTTAGCCATTTTATTTCCCTTAAAATATTCTAAAAGGCCAGCTATCAATGAGTTATTCATTACCAAGTCTGTATTTAAATGAGGTATAGGAAATTCATTTTTGTCTATGTGCAGTTTTAAAAGAGCCTATTGAAAATTGTATATATCTAAATCCTTTTTTCTAGTAAGTTAAAAAGAACAATAGCTTATTTAGACTTAGTCTCCAAATGACTTTTTTATAAACTGGAGTATCTTTATTGCTTTGGCTTATTGTTTTTACAAATATGTATTACAATAGCTAAATTCAGTGTATATCCTTCCAGGCCTTTTAATGCATGAATTAAAACTATTTGCCAAAAGCATGGAGGGGACCTAAACATCACATATTATTCTACAATCTGCTTTTTCTCCCCCTTAAAATAATGTATCATGGACATCTTTTCATTCATGTAAAAAGTCCTCATCCTTTTAAGTAATAGTGAAATAGCCCACCAAATTACAATTTAAGTGAGGTAAAAATTAATGTGGTTCTCTGTTCATATTTATCAGAATTATTTTTGAAAGACATGGTGAACTGCCACATATTCAAATAGTATATGCTAGAAGGATAAATTTAGTTTTTAACTTTGTTGGCTTTGAGTTAGAACTTGCATAATTTACTCACTACCGCAGATGGCATTGCTGCTTAGCACAAGTGTTTATTGCCTCTAGAAAAACTGTACTATTTTAAGCAATTGTTTTTTATTATATACTTATGTATCAGTTAACAAATCATCTGTATTTATTGACACCCATTCTGTGCCCAATACTGTGCAAGAAGTGTTGTTTTATCTTGCCTCTACTTTTGAATTTTTTAAATATTCATTTACATTTTTGCTTCACTTAATTTTATTTATTTATTTATTTATTTATTTTGCGGTACGTGGGCCTCTCACTGTTGTGGCCTCTCCCGTTGCGGAGCACAGGCTCCGGACGCACAGGCTCAGCGGCCATGGCTTACGGGCCCAGCTGCTCCGCGGCATGTGGGATCCTCCCAGACCAGGGCACGAACCCGTGTCCCCTGCATCGGCAGGCGGACTCTCAACCACTGCGCCACCAGGGAAGCCCCTTTAATATTATTTTTATGTACTAGTCTTCCCATCTAAATTTTGATGCCATAAATTTTCATTATTTTATTTTGTTTGAACTGGGTAACTCTTTTGACTTTCTGATAACTAGATGTAAAAATTATTGTCTGCCAAGATTGATTTTAGCCATACTCACATGTTATGAATATATAATAATATAGTAATCTTCCAGAAAATCACCCTTTAATAGATGGTTTGAAGACCTACATCACCTCTAACTGTTGTGCATTGTAATCTACTACTAGTAACACAAAATTGGAAAAGAGAACAAACAAAATAAATTGGTTAAGAATCAGTGTTTCTTCCATTTCATAATTTGTTGAAGAACATAGCATGTAGTGCTTAATCATTCTGCTTTACAGTGCATTTAGATTAATCAATATGGACATGTGTATCCTTTAGAAGTCATCATTTGAGCCCCCCCTTTTTTTCTTTCCTATAGAGGTCTGGAAAATCGAGCCCACAGTGAGCAGTTTAATGCTTTTTTTAGGCTGCCCAAAGAAGAGACTTTGAAAGAAGTACATGAATGTTTCTTATGGGTACCATTCAGCCACTTCAACACTCATGGAAAAATGTGCATCTCAGAAAACTATATCTGCTTTGCTAGCCAGGATGGCAATCTATGTAGTGTAATCGTTCCATTACGAGAGGTAAAATAAATTTAGTTACATATCAGTTTTTAGTTCAAAAATGTTACCATTCACAGAGTGAAATACCCTTTAATTCTGTAAATTATTAAAAACTCAATATGCAACATCCTTTTAGTAATTTTAAATAATAATTTTTTTTTTTTTTTTTTTTGCTACATAATAATTTTTAAGTGCAGTTATATTCTTCAGGGTAAGAGTACCATTCCTGAGGATAAGAGTACTAGGATAAGAGCCTTACAGCTCTTATTGAAAATGAAAAGAGAAAAAAATTAAAAATTAATAAACAAGATAAGAGTTTGGGATGACTCAACATGGAGCATGATCACTCGGATGTTTATGACATGGATACCAAAATTTATACTATCATATTTGATACACATGGTCAGAAAGAATAGAATTGATAGCTTTTATGTAAGTCAGAAATCAATTGTCCATATTGCGGCCCTGAATTTTTACATTTGTATTGTCATTTTTAAAGGTTACATGTTAGTTAAACTTTTCCTTTAGAAGTGAAATATCTTGCACTAAGGTTGCTTGTATTAGTGGTACAACTAGTACCCAAAGTCTATTTCTTACTAAGTCCTACCACAGACCAAAACTTGTAGCCACAAAAAAATAAGCTAAACACATTTTGCCTGACCTTGTCAGTAACAAGGGAAAATGCGATTCATTTATGTTTTCATCCCCCAGGTCTTAGCTATAGATAAGACAAATGATTCCAGCAAATCTGTCATCATTAGCATCAAAGGAAAAACAGCTTTTCGCTTCAGTGAAGTTAAAGAATTTGAGCAATTGGTGGCAAAACTCTGGCTCAAGTGCGGGGCAGCTTCAACTCAGTATCACGATATTAGCACAGAGGTAAGTATCTAGCAATCAAGTCATTTTGATAAAAAGGTTTGTGTTTTGTGTGGTCCATACTTTCAAAAGGAATTCATAGTACCTTTCCTATTTATACTTAGGTTGAGTTTTTTTGAAAGATGAATACCAAAGAAATTATATTCTCTAAGGCACATCATAAAGCAAAAGTGAGAATTAAGGACTTTATCTTTTTTTAGGAACTCAGACTTTAAAAAAAATTATTATCATTTGATCTTTCTTGACTATATTTGCTATTTATCATATATACACTCCTTGTACTTTCACATAACATGGCTTTTAACAACTCAAACTATATTTGAGAATTCAATAAGGCATTGAAGAAGGACTTTCCTCTTATTGCTGTAGAGAGACAATCTATCTTTTTATTTAACATCAAGTAGGTCAGCCTTATTTGCATAATCTAGGCCAAAGCAAAATAGTGACATATCTATTTACTAGTAAAATATTAGAGAAGACAAATATTCTTGGCAGAGAGGGTGATCAAAAGCCTGATTTTGATGTTTGTCTTTTATGGAAATGTAGATAGTTTCAGTTCACATTAATTTTCTTTTTCAATGCCAAGGAATCTCATGTTTTAATAGATTGATAAAACATCACATTATAACTACATATATATATATATATATATATATATATATTTTTTTTTTTTTTTGCCGTACGCAGGCCTCCCACTGCTGCGGCCTCTCCTGTTGCGGAGCACAGGCTGCAGACGCGCAGGCTCAGCGGCCATGGCCCACGGGCCCAGCCGCTCCGCGGCACATGGGGTCCTCCCGGACTGGGGCACGAATCCGCGTCCCCTGCATCGGCAGGCGGACCCCCAACCACTGCGCCACCAGGGAAGCCCCCACTACTTATATTTTAATTAAAAATTCAAAGAAAAATATCAACATTGGCTTTACTGGCTATATTATTTTACTTGGATTGGATTATAGAGGCTTTTACTTCTTTCTCCAGAGCAGAGACTGAAAATATTATGCTAAGTCAATTAGAATGCAGGATTGACAAGACTAACTCTTCCTTTGATAATAGAAAAGCACAATGAAAACATAATTTTAAAAAATATGTGTATCTCAGTTCCAGACACAGAACTTTCATGTTGGCCATTAGAGTTTTCTTGCCCCAATTTACTAATCTTTCACTCTCTTCAAATATATACCCAGGATATACCATAGTTTGATGTGAGGACATAAGTAAAATCTGGTCAGTCTTGCTCCCATATTCTTGCTTATCTCACTTTTGTTTTTCTGTCCTAGTCCATTTCAGATTCAGTCTGTATGTTGGATGTAATGCTCTGCTTATGTTTCCTTCTGTAATTTATCTGTGTCTCTTAAACCTGAATAACTGGAATTTTTTCCCCTGAAAACTCTCAGGCCCCTCTAATAGTTGGATATGCTCAGCAGTTAAGAAAGGATTTTGTTTCAAAATGTTTACCATCTTTTCAGATGTATGTCAAAGTTCTAAGCTTTCTAGTTTCTCTTAACCATTTTTAAAGGTTTTAATAAAGATATGTACAAAATACCAGTTGGTATACTGGGTCCTTGGAAATGTATTTTTTTTAAATTGTCATAACATTCTATTTCCCCTGAAGATTTTTATCTTAGCAATGAGGAAGAACATTAACTTGTTTTAGTATTATCTGTATATGTCTAGCTTTATTTATAGTACATTTTTTAAAATAGTAAAGAGAGAGCTTGTTAAACAGGAGCTGGTTCCATTTGATTTCTAAATGACAGAAATTGTAGTTACATTATTTTATAGCTATACCTAGCATACTAAAACAAAAAAATTATATTCTGTAATTTTACCAAATCTGGTAAAATTTACACAAACAACAAGACTTTTTATTCTAAATCTCAAAGAAATTTAAATCAACGAATCTAAATATGAATACAGGAAGGACTAGGAAATTTTTCCTGTGAGTACATCAAAATGTGATACAAAGAACGAATGCTCCCAGAAACAATTGGGATTGTACGTACGTACCAGTTCTGTCTAAATTTTTAAATATGTCAATTAAAATTCTCCACATTTTGTTAAGTTATGTTAAAATCTGGGTGCATACATGGGTTTTGAAAAATTCTAATCAAATGCTTAGAAAACACATTAATTTTTTATTTTTTTATTAACACATATACTCAAGAAATATTACCAGATATGGTAATTTTTCAAAACTATACAAAATGAAAGAAAAGTGGGCCCTTTTAGCTTAATTTTCAGCAAAGTGGCCTAAGAGGGAAAATATTGCTAAAGATCCTTTACTTGATGCTTTGAGACTACATTATAAGTGGCTCATAGGAACTATAGAATGTCAAGAAGACGTAGAAGTTGAGCTATGTATGCACTGAAGTGTTTAGAAGGGCAAATATCTTCTACAGATTATCAAAGCATATATAAACATACTTGTTTCATTAGTTCTCATAACCAGCCCTATCTTTCTAAGTTTTTAAAATTAGAAGTAATGGCTTCCTTATCCTACACAATAATGCAGATAAGAATAATAGTTTAACCCACACAACTGGTGTTTGTTTGCCTTAATAAGAATAAAGTAGGGCTTCCCTGGTGGCGCAGTGGTTGAGAGTCCGCCTGCTGATGCAGGGGACACGGGTTCGTGCCCCGGTCTGGGAAGATCCCACATGTTGCGGAGCGGCTGGGCCCGTGAGCCATGGCCGCTGAGCCTGTGCTTTCCGGGGCCTGTGCTCCGCAAGGGAAGAGGCAAAAAAAGAAAAAGCCTGGGGTCCGCAAAAAAAAAAAAAAACAAAAAAAGAATAAAGTAATATGTTTTCTGTAACTATAATATAAATTAGGCTGTGTGGAGTAGATTTATTTCAACGTTAGGAAATCAGAAATTTTATTAAAAATAAAATTAGCGCTAATTTAAAATTACGTGCTATGAACAGGAGCCTATTTTAAGATAAGCTTCTGATATCTAAGAGAAGTATTTCCTTGTATTTTTGCTGTAATTTTTTATTTTACAGGTCAACTCTGGCCCCCAACCATCATTATTATGCTGAGTTCGTGAGATATTCTAATTTAAATCTAATAGTTTGTAGAAAAGTTACACATAAAGAAATATTAATCTTTACCCTGCCTTTTCTTCACCTTTAGAAGCCATATGCTATTTCTAAAGTCAATAGCAGATACCAAAAACCAAACCAAGTCTAAGAATACCTGTTATAAAGTCAACAACCTGTGTTGCTTCCTCATGTGATTGGATTTTGCTCAGGCACCAAATGTCTGATGAGTGCCAAATTTATAACTGTCACAAGTGTGAGCATCCGAATAAATGGATATATAAAATTGGTATGGCCATGGGGTAAAATCCTCCCATTCAAAAGAGCCAGAGCCAAAAAAAAAAGTTAAGTAATTTAAGCTTAGTTTCCTGAATACTTTATTATGCTCTTCAAACAATTCAAATATTAAATTGATTTAAACCAGCATCTTTGAAGGTGGATATGTTGATGTGATCTTTGTGAATACTTAAAAGGTAATCATGGATAGAAGCAGCACACTTGTCATCCCTTTTATATATTGATGTTTGGGGTTTCATAACTTAAGGGTTAATTTTTCTTTTCCTTCTTGGCTACTTTTCCTGTAGTTTAGATATACTACTAATAGATAAACTGGTTCCTCAGTCATATGGCCTAACTTAAGGGAATGTACTTTGCTTGAGACCCAGACTCCAGCCATGAATTTTTAAATCGGTTTTGCAAAAACATAATCCCTCATTAGAACAGCAAAATGTAACATTAATAGTAGACTTGTCAAAACAAGCTTTTTAAAAAAGAAAAGTGTTGTAATATAGGACGTATACTCACTAATAGTTTTTTCCTTTGTAAGATTCTTCTGTCCTACCCTTATATTCAGACATTGATTTGAATACTCCTTTTAAACTTTCCCTGAATCCTCTTAACTTCCAACCCTTCTAGGTCTTGTTGGCTTCTTGGGTTTCAAGGTGAAATACTACTGGACTGCTTTACCCTAAACTTCTACTTTTCCTCCACCTTAGTCATGGACGTTCTTTTCATCTTTCTTAAGCTACTAAACTGAAAGGGATGATGTTAAGTGAGCCTTTTTTTAGTACCTCTAGTGGTAACTTCAGACTTCTGGTATAGTTACAATCCACAGAAGCTGGGTAACTGATATGTATTCAGAGTAAAGCTTTGGAGATCATAAAATTAATGTGGAAATACAAGGGACCCAGAATAGCTAACACAGTATTCAAGAGGAAGAACAAAGTTGGAGGACTCAAAATTCTCAATTTCAAAACTTACTACACAGCTGTAGTAAACAAGACAGCATTATCCTGGTGTAAGGTTAGACATATAGATCAGTGTAATAGAATTGAGAGTCTTGAAATAAAGTCTTACATTTATGGTCAGTTGATTTTTTAAAATTAATTAATTTTATTTTTGGCTGTGTTGGGTTTTCGTTGCTGCGTGTGGGCTTTCTCTAGTTGTGGCGAGTGGGGGCTACTCTTTGTTGTGGTGTGCAGGCTTCTCATTGCAGTGGCTTCTCTTGTTGCAGAGCACGGGCTCTAGGTGCGTGGGCTTCAGTAGTTGTGGCACATGGGCTCAGTAGTTGTGGCTCGCAGGCTCCAGAGCGCAGGCTCAGTAGTTGTGGCGCACAGGCTTAGTTGCTCTGTGGCATGTGGGATCTTCCAATACTAGGGATTGAACCTGTGTCCCCTGCATTGGCAGGCAGATTCTTAACCACTGCACTACCGGGGAAATCCCTGGTCAATTGATTTTTCAACAGAGTGCCAAATAAATGCAAAGAGGGAAATACAGTCTATTCAACAAATGGTGTGGGCACAATGGATATCCACATACATATACAAAAAAACATAAAGTTGAACCTTTTCTTACACCATACACAAAAATTAACTTTAAATGGATCAAAGACCTAAATGTAAGAGCTAAAACTATAAAACTCTTAGAGAAAACATAAGAGTAAATCTTCATGACTTTGAATTAGGCAATTTTTTTCTTAGCTGTGACATAAAAACACGACAAAAGAAAAAATATGCAAATTGGATGCATCAAAATTAAAAATGTTTGTTGTACAAATGATACCATTAAGAAAGTGAAGAGGGCTTCCCTGGTGGCGCAGTGGTTGGGAGTCCGCCTGCCAATGCAGGGAACGCGGATTCATGCCCTGGTCCGGGAGGATCCCACATGCCGCGGAGCGGCGGGGCCCGTGAGCCATGGCCGCTGAGCCTGCGCGTCCGGAGCCTGTGTTCCTCAACGGGAGAGGCCACGGCAGTGAGAGGCCCGCGTACCACCAAAAAAAAAAAAAAAAAAAAAAAAAAAAAA